>NW_019154143.1:11018714-11238176 GCF_002288905.1 Enhydra lutris kenyoni
AATTATATTCAGCAACACTGCTCAAGCAGCCTTTGCCTTAAAAACACCTACTTTACTGTCTGACTGGAGAACCACTGGCCAGGGAGTGAGAACCCTGGTCATTATCTAAGGGCCCAGAGAGTTGGGTTGTAGAAACTAGAATCAACCAGCCAACAGGAACAGTGACAGCAGGCACCACCACAACAAAATGACTTTTTCGACACTCTAAGTGCATTTTAAAACAGACCCCAACTTTCCAATTTAAATAGTTCAAAATGAATCAAGGGGAAGAAAAGACAGCATTAAACCACACACAACTGAACTTCTCAAAAATACCTTATTAACACAGCCTTCCAAATAAATCCTCAAACTTACCAGTCTCAACAAACTTTGCACACTGACTGATGCTCTTGTCAACTAGAAAGGATACAGAGGGGGAAATGAGTGCCATTTCCATTCTTTACTGTTTACCTGATGTCCCACCTTGTTTGCTTTGAGAGTGAGGCTGTTTGCTGAGGCACTGGAATGTGTGGAACGGTTTGCTGGTAATGCCAGCTCAGGCCTTCCAGAACTAAACCTCCAAATGAATTGCAGAGGACGAAGACCTTGAGTTCTGTTTTTCTGCAGAGTTGACTCATATGTGTGTGTGTTCATAACATTTAAAGAAGTAATGTGCCTGGAGAACAGGAAGGGAGCTGCTTTACAAGCAAAGATAAGATGTGATTAGAGTATGAGGTTGATCAGATAAAGATACCACACACACAATTTGGATTTTAGCCGGTTCTTTAATTTATTCTGAAAGGAAAAGGAGGGGAGAAGGATGGGGACCAAGAGCGTTAGGAATTGGCTTCCCACGAGCTGCCTCTCTTAAACAAGCTTTGTGGCTTGTTTCAATCCCATCTTTAAAAAGATGGGATTCGTTTCCTCTTCTCAGCCTCCCTGTCCTCCCCTTCATCCTTCTTCTAAGAAGGCAGGTGGAAACTTCCTTAGAAGTCCTATCTACACCACCCTGTCTTAGAAGACTTGAAATATTTGTTCTCAATGTCCTCAGTTTACCTGCCAATGGAAGCATTACTGGAAAGAGATTCCATGAGCCTTGGGCTAATAATCAGAACTTTTACAAGTATAAGTAGTGAGAAGTGGGAGAGTCGTTCCAAGACTGGGATGGGTCCCCATCAAGTCTTATGAATCCAAAAGATGTGCCATCATCTCTTACACTGTTAGTAGGATTTCATCACAACTGCACACAGAACGGGTTTCTCTTTTCCCTCCAACTATTCGTTTGTTTGTTTTTAAAGATTATTTATTTATTTATTTATTTGACAGAGATCACAAGCAGGCCGAGAGACAGGCAGAGAGAGAGGAGGAAGCAGGCTCCCTGCTGAGCAGAGAGCCCGATATGGGGCTCGATCCCAGGACCCTGGGATCATGACCTGAGTCGAAGGCAGATGCTTTAACCCCCTGAACCACCCAGGCACCCCTCCCTCCAACTATTTGAAAGCACATTACGGATCCTGTGGTCTGTGGTCTTTTTTTTTCTTAATTTTTTTATTTTAATTCTAGTATCGTTAACATACAGTATAATATTAGTTTCAGGTGCAGAATAGAGTGATTCGACAGTTCATCCATCCCCTGGTGCCCATCATGACAAGCACACTCCTTCATCCCCTTCACCTATTTCACCCCTCCTGGACCCTCCTCCCCTTGGGCAACCATCTGTTTGTTCTCTATAGTTAAGAGTCTGTTTCTTGGTTTGCCTATTTTTTCCCCTTTCCTCGTTTGTTTTGTTTCTAAAGTTATACATATGAGTGAAATCATATGGTGTTTGTCTTTCTCTGACTGACCTACTTCGCTTAGCACCATACTCTCTAGCTCCATCCATGTCGTGGCAAATGGCAAGCTCTCATTCTTTTTGAGGGCTGAGTAATATTCCATTGTGTGTCTACCACATCTTCTTTATCCATTCATCTGTCCATAGACACTTGGGCTACCTCTGTAGTTCGGCTATTGTGGACATCGTTGCTGCAAACACTGGGGTGCATGTATCCCTTTGAATCGGATCTTGTGTTTTGACAATACCTCTATGGGGCTTGAAAGCTAAAAAGTCATACCTTCATTTAATAGTTAAGGAAATCACAGGGCAGAGGTCGAATGACATTTGCAGATGGAAAGCTTGTGCTAGAATCTGGGTCTTCCTTGTTCCGGTTGGTTCCGTCTCCTTGTTCTCACTGATCACAAATATTCTTAGACAATCCACTGGCAGGGACAGTGTTTGTCAACAAAACCGCTGCCAGCTGCCTGCCTGGGGAGAGAAAGGTAGCACCTTGCATATCGCAAATCTATCTTAAGTCTCGTTCTGAGGCCAGGACCTCAGATGTCCGTTAACTTCTATCTCAAGATCTCAGATGCAAAGGGAGAGAAGGAGTAGAGTCCACAGGGAAATGAAGGGTGGAAAGTTTCTAATTAGAAACAACTTGGACTTTGGTTGAATTGTTCTTGTCTCAGAAACCTTCTACAGAATGACTTCCCTCCCTCCATTGTCTTTCTAAGTTTTGCGATTTTCTAAGTTTTGGCATCTTTACACATTTTAAAGTTTTCTTTTTCATAAAGTCAGATAAAGCAATTTCTGGTGGGCGAAAGTCTCCTGGAGCAGGTCTGGAGAAGTGGAATAATGAGGTTTTCAATCATGCACAGGACCGACAATTAGCTAATGAAAATCCTTTTTTTTCCCTATTTCCTCAAAAGTCAGTTCTCAGAAAAACAATCATTTACTGTACATACCCTGTTTACCAGCAAGGTTAAAAGTTCAGGCAAAGAAAGACATCAAAATATTTACATTAAAGCAAATCAGTGTTTCTATATGGTGTCTGGCTCTGCACATTTGGGATCAGGCTCCATCACGATCGTGGAGAGCAGAGGAAGCAATGTTCTGGAAGGCTGGCCCTACGTTTCTCAGGCTCTTTCTAAGACTATTCTCTTTTCTGACACTGCTATCTCTGCTACCCCCAGCTTTTTAGATGTTTTCTTCCTTTTGATATTTTACATTTTATAGCTTAGGTCATTAGGACCTCACCAGAGTATTTCACACATGGCAAGTTTCTATTACTTCCTTGGTAAATTTATTTTTTTTTAATCCTCAATTTTTAAGAATTAAAATAATAATGACAATAAAATTTTATTTATTTATTTTGACAGAGAGAGATCACAAGTAGGCAGAGAGGCAGGCAGAGAGAGAAGGGGAAGCAGGCTCCCCGCTGAGCAGAAAGCCCAATGTGGGGCCCGATTCCAGGACCTTGAGACCATGACCTGAGCTTCAGTCCTTTGTGCACTCATCCTTATTGCAAATATTCCCCCATATTGACAGGGTGAATTTGGCAACCGAAGCTCAGGGACCCAACCGCTCGCCAGAGACCGTGCTGGCCAGGACGGAGGCACGTCTGACTGAGTTCTGTAATTTCTGGGGTCTCCGTTGCTCTGACCCTAAAGGAGGGGCCCCAGCACTGACCACGTCTTCAGAAATACTTTCCTGGCTCACTCTTGTCTCAAGAAAGGACGAATCAAGGAAAGTCAGGAGGCCTTTTTCTGCAAGAGCGATGTTCTTCCAGAGGAACCGCACATGACCGCTGGAGCAGGGGTTGGATGGGCCACCCGCAGCCATTGTCATCTGCCCAGCAGATCCCTGTGGAGCTCCGGCCGTCACGGTGAGAAGGACACCAGCATGGTTGTCCTTGGGAACCTGAGCAAGACAAGGCATTGCTGTGGGTCCTACAGCAGGAGACACAGTGTTGGAGAAGGGACTCATCTATCCCCCAGCATGGACCCCAGATGTGAAACTTGGGGCCCAAAGCACTCCTCGGCTGCCCTATGTTGGTGAGCAGAGCAGAAGAAAGGGGCTTCTCTTCGGTTGCTTCTGCCCTGGGCCCATCCTTCCCGGCTTAGTCCTGCCCTCAAGGGCTCCAGGCACAGGTGGTTCGAAGCCTGCACTCCCCAGGCCCCGCTGGTATCCCTGTCCCCACCATCCATGCCACTGAGGGAGTGGCTTCCCCTCCTGGTGGGCAGAGGCCATGTGGGGTTCTGTGTGGGTCTGAAGAGAGCCTGCCAATCACCCTCGAGGGCACACCCTTTGGCTGTCCCTCACACGCTCAAGAAGCAACCCCCTCCCACCTACTGCACACACAAACATGCCCACCCCCACCTGCACACATCCCAGACACTCACATACCCACCCATCCGCACACACCAGGGACACCTACAGGTATATACACACACATCGTGGGCTTCTCCCCCGCCGCCACACACACACCCACACCCACGCCACACGTGCACACTGGACAGATACCCAGCACACACACCCCTGCACGTACATAAGGGCTCATGTACCACACACACCCACCACAGGTCACACATGACATGCACGTGCCACACGTGCACACACGGGACACACGCACACACGAGCTACACTCACAGCATGCCTGTACTGTACCTACATCCAGTCACACACACACCACGCAGGTACCTACCCATGCACCATACCTAGCAAGACCCACAGCCAATAACCTCCACCACACCCATGTGCACACACCCACACCACACAGGTACCACTGATGCCCACACTCACATCCACCCCCATAGGCACGTCCACACCTGCACACACACTACACAGATACATTCCCCACACGCACCCAGGCACCCCCAAACAGCATTCACATGACCACACCACACACTGCCATATTTCACACACACACACATACACACACACATGCACACACATGCACACACACACCCTCATTCTCACACCCCCATTCTTGACTCTGCTAATTTCAGGGCAGACCAGCCAGAACCACAGACAGACTGCCAAACAGCCTTCCTTCTCCATGAGATGGCACCTATATGGAGCGACTGTAAAGGTGACTTCTTGGGGACGTAAAAAAAAAAACCAACAGAAGGTAAGCTAGAGAGAATGGCCAGTTACAGAGCTGTGTGCTTCCTCCTCTGGAGGTCCCGAAGATCACAGTCATGGAATGAGAGCTGCTCAGGGGAGCAGGAGGGGCACTACGAGTTCTGGGTGACACATTTCCCTCGTTTTTGCTTTTCTTCCTCAAATGGCAGCAGCCACCCCTCCGAGGGGTCCCCCTCTTTTCCTGGTTCCTTAGCCCCACCCCCTCCCCCACCTCGCTGACTCTCAAACAGCCTCGCTGTTAGCTGGGACCCCCAGGAGCCTCTAACTGATTCCCCGCCAACGCCCCCCCACCCAAGATCCCCCAATTAGCTTCTCAGAAGAATAAAGACCAAATTCACTTTACCAACACTGACTCACCACCTACGTAAGGCAGGCATGCATTGGGCTGTGGAGGTAAAAGGTGTTACCACAGAGCTCTGACCTCAAGGGGCCCAGAGAGCGGAGCTAGCAGCTGTGTTCACCAGGCTTCTGGGATCTTGTTAAAATGCAGATTCTGGTACCAGGGGCCAGGGCGGGACCTCTGCCTTTTTGACCCTTCAACCACACTTTGAGTGGTAAGCCATTCTCAGAAACAGAGTCTGCCCACATCCCAGCCCGCCGACAAGGACCCTCACACAGCTATGGCATGGGGCAAGGCCGGCGGGCCTGCTGGTGTTCCCAGAGGGAACGGCTCAGGTGGCCACCTCACCTGCCCGTGGTCCTGTGGTAGCCAGAGGGGCACCTGGGGCACAGCGCAGACCGCTTGACTTCCTATCTTCCGTTTTCAGGTGTGCTCTGCAAGCTCTCTTCCAGCTGTCCCTTACTAACCACACTCCTCTGTAAAGGAAAGTGGCTTTGCTTTTCCATATTTATAAAATATGAAGCAGCAGCATGGTAGGGGGTTGGGGGAGGCCCGACAAATCTGGACTTAAATCCAGGATGCACAGGTTTAGTGATGCGGGGCACACCCAGTTTTCTTAACTGAAAGGAAAGAATAATAATCCCACCTCTGGAGCCAGTTAGGAGAATGGAAATACAGCTGACCACATGGGTTTGAACTGGGCAGGCCCACTCATACCGGACTTTCTATAGTACGCTACTGCAATGTATTTCTTCTTCTTTCTAATTTTCGCAATAAGGTTTGTTTCTCTAGCCTACTTTATAGGAAGAATCCAGTAGATAATCCATATAATCCATGTAACATATAAAGTAGGTGTGAATTCACTGTCCTGTTATTGGTAAGGCTTCTGGTCAATAGTTAAGTTTGGGGGAAGGCAAAACTAGACACAGGTTTTCAACTGTGGTGGGAGGGGGTGTTGGTGCCCATAACCCCGTGTAGTTCAAGAATCAACTGTAAAGTGTGAACCACCAAAAGTTGTGTCCCTTCCCAGCGGGGAGCCTGCTTCCTCTCCTCTCTTTCTGCCTGCTTGTGATCTCTCTCTGTCGAATAAATAAATAAAATCTTAAAAAAAAAAAAAAAAAAAGTTGTGTCCCGAGCAAACTAAAGCCTCAGATGGTAGCCGGGATTATTCTCAAGGCGCAGGTTTACTAATCCTTGTCCTTAGGTGATCGTCACGGGACACGCACTACCTGTACACCTGGGGAAAGTGAGGCAGGGACACGAGGCCACAGGGGAGCATGTGCCATACTAGGCATGGGGACTCAGCATGGCTTTCAAGATCCCCCTAAGTCACTTAAGAAGGGAGACAGAGCCATGATGACTGAAGGGAGAGGAGAGTGCACAGGCAGACCTCCAAGCGGTCATCCAGATCTCCAAGTCTGAGGACATCAGTCCTCCCTGGACACCTGTGAGTCCAGGGCAGACATCCCCCAGCTTGATTCCCTTCTGCTGGATAGAAGCCAAAGTGACTCAAAGCTATCTCAGTATGGACAAAAAGACATTGCAATCCAGAAATTTCCTAGTCAAGCCATTGGTCAGGAGGCCTCAGCAGAGAGAAAAGCATGTTGCCACCTGCCCAGACTATGAAACCTTCTCTGCTTTTGAAAACTGAGTCAAAGAACCCATCGTGGGGATTTGAGTGAGGGAAGCTGGCACAGCTGTTTTCACCGTGGTGCCTTCCTGAGCCAGAGGCCCACACGTGGAGCGGGGCAGGAAAGTGGATGGTTTTCACTGAGTTTTCGTCTCTGCCAGATTCGTTTTTCTTCCTGGCACACCGGATGGAATGGGAGCACGTGGGCCAAGCAGCATGAGAAGGCAGCTACCCCAAGCCCATGTGTGACTCCCTCAGCCTGGGCATGTGCCCCGAGCCACGTTTGGGCTGTGCCTGAAGTCTGTGCGTCCCTAACCTCAGAGCCACTTGCAAACATCTTAGAGACACTGGCCTGAAAAGGAGAGGATCCGGAAGGCTGGGAATGAGCCCAAATCACCACTGTTTTCCAAAGGAACGTGTTCTGAAAACTACAGCAAGGCAGACTCACTCCAATTTCCGGGGCAAACCCAGAAGCGGCATTAGACAAGGCTCACAAGCATTTGGGAAGAAAGTGGTGGTCTCTAAGAGGTAACACAAGTTCTCTAAGAGAAAGTCATTCCATGCTAACCTCATTTCCTGTTTTGACGAGCTTCACCAGAACAGTCGATTAGGGGAATGCCCCAGAAAGTGTGTCTTGCTTTCAGTAAAGCATCTGAAAACCTCTCATCGTATCCTATGCACTTAAGACACACAAGATGGGCCCATTGGTGGTATGACTGGAAGAATTCGAATTGGCTGGGACGACCTTCCCAAAGAGATCAGGCAGTGGCATGACTTCGGTCCTGCTCCCCAGACTCCTACCTCCACTGCTGGAGATGGCTGTGCTGGCCAGGCCACCCACTCGATCTCAACAGCTCAAATGATTCAGAGTTTTTCTCCCCACTGGCAAGTGAGCTTTGAAAGGAGCCTCTGCAGCTCTACACATGGGGAAGGTTGAGTGTGGGTCTATGGCTTGTTTTGCTCTATTCACGTCCTTAGGAGGGAAGCAGGGATGTTTCCATGGAGACCCACGGGGCCCTGTCTTACATTCCATTTTAAAACTGACTTGGAGGAGTGCCTGGGTGGCTCAGTGGGTTAAAGCCTCTGCCTTCAGCTCAGGTCATGATCTCAGGGTCCTGGGATTGAGTCCCACATCGGGCTCTCTGCTTAGCGGGGAGTCTGCTTCCCCACCCCACCCCCTGCCTGCCTCTCTGCCTACTTGTGATCTCTCTCCCTGTCAAATAAATAAATAAATCTTTAAAAATAAAAATAAAATAAAATAAAACTGACTTGGAGGGAGATACTGATAGCCTATTTGTCACATTTGCAAATCACACAAACCTCTCGGGACAAAATGGCCTCACACCATCGACTCATAGGGGTCAGGAGGCTGGGGTGAAATGAGATAGGAGCAAACGTGAAGCCTAGGTTTTTCTGAAAAACACAGTGTGTTGGAGAAGCACCGAATTCAGGCACATTCTACTTCTAGCTATGTCACTGCCTGCCCATGTGTGACCAGAGATGACAAAATAACCCTTGAGAGTCTTCACCTCTACTTTTTAATTCTTTCCGTAATACTGAACTCTCTCAGGGTATTAGACCAGCACCAAAAATCCTTTCCCTACTTGGGTTAGGGCCTTGTTGTGAGGACGGAATAAGTCAGAGGTGGTAAAGTGCTTTGAAAAAGGGAAAGCTCCGAAATTCAAAATAGTATTATTATTTGTTGTAAGGTGCTTTCCCTCCAAAAAAAGAAAAAAAAAAAAAAAACTCTGACAGTCTATGAGTGATAAGCAGAAAATGATTCAGCTTTGGCTTCTGTTTCTCCAGCTGTAACCCCAGACGAGCTGGGCTCACAGAGTGGCCCCCAACGAGTCCATCACAGATTCCGAACTCCTGCAAGACTCCAACCCCCTCCTTTGGCCCTCTGCTTTTCCAAAAGATCTTCCTGGAAGGCTTGCTTCCCACTGTCCCAAATCCTGCTAATTAAAGAATCATTCAGACAGTTCCCTTTCCAGGGCTGGGTATTCAGAGATGTAAACCAAGTACATAGCCAGAGTGAATGCCGAATGACTTGGGTTGGGACCTTGGACTTCTCCTGGTATTTTAAGTTATTTTGGATCCTACCAGGCGGTCTTTTGAAAGCATGTCGCTCTTGCTACTGCACGATCCCTGGCTCAAAAGGTAGATGAAAAATATACTGCAGGCTCAAGACAGGAGAGCAGGCCCTGGTCAAATTAACAGACAGAGAGAATCATCTTAAATTTCTCTTGTGTTCAGTGTAATTTCACTTGGCATCAGAGTTCACCTAGACAGAGCTGTCTTGTAGAACTTTCTGTGATGACACACGTGTTTTACATCTGTGCTATCCAATCTGGCAACCACAGCCTCATGTGGATATTTATATTTAAATTAACAAAAATTTAAAAAGAATTAAAAATGTATTCCTCAGTCACACAGCTATGTTTTAATTTTTCATGAGACACATGTGGCTAATGGCCACCATATTGGAAAACAACCTCAGACCAACAGTTCTTACCCTTGACTACTGGTTGGAATTACCTGGGGAGTTTTAAAAAAATACTAACATCTGTCCCTCCACCCCAAATTCTGTTGTGATTGGTCCTGGTGGAGCCTGGGCATTGGATTTCTTAAAACTCCTGGGTAATTCTAATGTCTGGCCAGGATTCAGAACCATTGTCCCAACCATGGAGAACTCTGGGCTCAATTTTCATTTGTTCCTCTTGTTACCTTGTGAACTGATTATCCTGCAAACTTCACATGAGTTACTTCTGCTTCTGCCTGTGACTTCCACCTTTTCCACCTTTTCCAGGTCCTAAGTATCCTAGTGGATTAATTTCTGGGAAATGGGCAGAGGAAGTTAGGGGATCCAAGAACTGGCAGAGTAAGAATGAGGGGCATGTACTGCAGACTCCTCCCTGAGGACACATCCCTCTGCTACATGGTTGCCTTTAATCTTCCAGGAACATAAGCAGATGTAATTTAACTTAAATTAGCAAGACAAAGCTTGGTTCAGGTGAGAATCTGATTATCTCAATAGCAGATAGTTTATGATCAACCTTTTCTGCCGAAGTCTACTGACAGAAAGCCTGTGTCCTCACCTTGGCTGCTCCATTTACCTCTTTATATCATCAGAGGTAAATGGACTCACGCTTTCCTTACCCACCAAACACTGGTTAGAAAACAGAGCTACTCAACATCACAGTGTCACTCTGAGAAGTGATTAAGACGATGGATCTGGTCACTACATAGTTATTGAGCCTAGTGCAAGGGTCTGGCGACAGACTGGAAATTAAGACAGACTAGAATCTTCCTTTATAGAGCTGAAATGCAGAAGGCACATGACAGGAACACAGCTGATTAATAAATGAACAAACAGGATAATTGTTGATATTATAGGGTCATGAAGTAGAGAGAAGTAGTGGGGGTAAGCGGTTGTCTCGGGACAGATGGTCAGAGAGAGAGTCCCCGAGCAGGGGGCATCAGGGCTGAGACCTGGACATATACCACAGCATACATCGTGCCATGCAGGAGGGAGGGTTGAGATGATGAGCATGATGGACTGAGAAGTTAATTCTGAGCAGCATGAAACGGTACAACACTATCCTTTTAAATCATTCGTGGACATCTGCTAAGCTTAAAAGTGAAGACTGACAGAAGAGCTGGAAGACTGCTACCCATGGGCTCTCTGGCCAGGCCCCCAGGAGGACTGAGTTGTCCCACTAAGGGCTGGGGACGAGGGTAGTGCTCCACTGAAGGAATGCTTTGACACCTACCCATTCTACAGAATGTTGAGTTGCCAATTCTGGGGGCTCAGGTTTGCAGGCGGATTAAAGAACCCATGTAAATAAAGGGAGTGTGCTGTTTATCCACAATGAATTGCCCAGTGCTCCCCTACAGTTTGTGAGAAAGGTCCCAGCAGGACCCACTCATATGGAGGCTAGAGGTGCTGAGAAGACCAGGGCAGAGTTGGTCCCACCCAAATTGTCTCCAGAATGTAGCACACAGTATGCCCCAAAGAAACCCTGTGGGATGAAGAAGTGAATGGGTGACCGATGGGTGGGGGCAGAGAAGGAGGCAGCTGAGAAAGCAGAGGTCTTTGGCAGAAAGCTCAAGTTTGGTGACGATTTTGGGGATCGCCACTTGTAGGCCATGACCACAGTAATGTGGAAAGAGAGTTCACAATGTTTTCCTCAAATGTTAATGTGCCAATACTGACTCAAGGGAGGCCTTCTGGGGCTGCAGAAGAAAAAGGCAGGGCAAACGAGGCTCAGTAATAAGACAGTCAAGTTCAACACTCTTCTAATGATGCCCTCATGATCTGTGTGGTTAGGGCAGGGTTTACTCGTGCGGCTATAGAAATCAATCTCAAATGCTCTTTGGTGTCCTTTCCATTAATGCAGGGTATAGCTAATAAGAAAACAATTCATTTTTCTTGAGTTTTGCTTGGAATGAAGGAAAAATAATTAAGACACACAGGGGCTGGCTAGATAAACAGAAAACCGGCCAGACTAGACCATGACCACATCACAGACACATCATCGGTCAACGTGGAGGGCTGTGGAGTCCACAGCAGTTAGGATCAGGCCCCAGCGGGAAACCCTTCACCTGCACTCCAGCTGTGGGCAGCAGGTAGAGGCACTGGAGGGGGCCGAGTCCTGATTTTTCTGTGTCTGTGTCATTTTCGATCAACTGTGTCATAGAGCTTCCTGTTTCATCTCCCAGTTATTCTGAAACAAAAACATGCATGAAAAACACAGGTCACTGTCAACCGCATTGACAGTCACTCCAGTACATGGAAACCGAAAAGGGAAAGACAGATCATCAATGCGACAGTAAGCTGGGGAATCAAATTTATCAGCATCTATTCAAATAGTGATAACGAAAAGTGCGGGTGGCGACGGCGGCGGGGGTGG
Source organism: Enhydra lutris kenyoni (assembly GCF_002288905.1). NCBI lineage: Eukaryota > Metazoa > Chordata > Mammalia > Carnivora > Mustelidae > Enhydra > Enhydra lutris. The sequence continues at coordinate 11,030,537 of NW_019154143.1, forward strand.
GGGTGGGGGTAAGGGGCGGTGCAGGGCGTTCATTTAAAAATAATTCACAAGAGACTGAAAAGGCAGATGTTCCCAGAAGCCCACTACCTGTTTACTGAAAGTTGCCGTCAATTCTGACCTTCTGGGTCAGGGTCTACTACTGGGGCACACTGAGGCTTTTCCCCTACGTGTTCCTGTTGGCCTTGCTAAAAGGTCACGCATGACTTTTGGGACAAGCCTGGTGTTTGCCCAGGTGATACATCAAGCACCCCTCCCCAAGGGTCGAAAGAGATGTGAGAGAGGTCACCAGGGAATTGCAGCCCAATGAGGATGGACGAGGAGGATGGTGGCTGAACTTCTGGACCCCTGTCCTCCCCGGTCTCAGGGGCATCAGCCTCGCAGGTACATCCAAGCATCGTGAACAGACGGGCTTGCACCAAGAAGCCTTAGTGAGGTGAAGGAAAGAAAAAAAGGAGAAGGGGCTCCTGACCAAACAAAGGGGAGTCCAGGGCCAGCCAAATAAAAGCCTTGAGGATAGCACAAGGCTGAGACAGCTCTAAGGACTATGGTTCTAATAAAAACTGCTTTGCCACTTGAGACCAGCACGGTTTGGCTCCCAAGCAGCACACTGTGGAAGGTTATTCTCAGTTCCCAAACAAATGAAAGGTTAATTCCAAAGACAGGTAGAGGGACGGGTCAATTCAGACATACAGACAGTGTCACCTCCCCCAAAGATGGTGGCCCTCCAAGCCAGCTCTGTGCTTACATCTGTGGCTTCGACAAGCCGGGGAGGGTGAGAAGGCAGGAGACAGAACTGCCATGGGAGGGAGGTCAAAGCCACGCCTGCCTGCCTACACCTTCCAGCCGTATTCTCTGACCAGGAACTGCTTACTGATGGTCAGAGAAGGAACGGGCTCTGCCTGTCTACTCAGAGCCTCCTGGGTATGGCTGTCCCCTCCACACTCGACCTGCCCCAGATACAACCCAGAGGTCACCAGAAAAACCAGAAGCCCCCCTGCCCCACCCCATTTCCTGACTTTTGTTAATGGCACAAAATTCTCTGTAAAAAGGGAGGAAGGGGTGCACGATTTTGGAAAAACTCCATCCTGCCCCTAGAGATTCGTTCACAATGCATAGCAGCATACAAAAGACCCTGAGAAGTTAGGAAATAAAGAAAGCAGCTGAAATTCATTTACTGTGTGCTTCCCAAGCATATCTGGAGCAGAACCTTTTTTACACAACTAGCCTTTGCCAGCAGGGCTCTGTTGAGTGACAGAGATCAAAGCTTCTCTTAACACTCGACACTTCGCGTGGCAGTTGTGATACTCTCTATTCCTCACCCTGTATTGTTTTTCCTTATTTCTTTCCTCCAGCCTTTTGTACGAGTGAGTTAGCTGATTCACATCAACCCCTGTAGCCTCAGTTTTCTCTCAAGAGCCCCATTTACCAGTGGCAGAGAACTACCGGGCTTTCTGAGAGCCAATAAATTTGGCTCTCTGGTGGCTACCATTTGAGGAAGAGTGCTGCCCCGATGAGTCTGCTGGGACAACTGGCTTCCTGATTTGTGTCCTATGAGCTAGGATTTTCTAACATGACTTAAAGTCTGGAAACTGGACCAAAGATGTCTTATGTAGACTTTCCTGGGTGGGCAAAGAGAAACAGGAGCGAAGAAATGCATCGGCATGGACATGGGTACAAGGGAAATCCTGGTTCCTTTTGTCTCACCACTGAAATAGAGAGGTGGCTTAGGAGCTTGTGCTCTCATCCAGTGGTACCCCATTTCTGAGGGATTAAAAAAATCAAATACAACAGCCCAGGCAGACTTTAGTAATGAACACTCCACCATGCAAACCTTGGCCAGAATCACAAAGAGTGAGACATTGCAGGGCTTTAAGGATCATCTGGTCAACCTTCATTTTACAGGCACCCAGAGGGAGGAAAGTTGGCAATCTTCCTAAGGTCACACTGGAAGGGACACTGTTGGTACCGAGACCTTGGTCCCTCCTACCTACTCCCTAAATTTTGAATTCCAGTTTCCCCTGTAAGACCTGAGCTTGTTTAGGAGCTCTTGCAAGGATAAGTGAAGGTCATAACGACTCCATGTTGGGCTGGGTATCTAGTTATCCTTGAAAAAACTTAAGATAACCCATTCAGGAACTTTCAGAGATTTGCACCTAATTCAAAGCCAACCACACATTTAGCTTCCCATATGCTGGCATCCACAAGGAGCAGGGGGAAGCTAGCAGCCCCATGTTGGACAGTCCCAGAGGAGCCTCGGGTCACGTTACCCCTTTACTCTTACTCCCAGTCTGGCTAAATTACACTACTCCTGCCCGTCTCTCTAGTATTCAAGGGGCTCCAGTTAGGTCTCCCCACTGTGCACACAACTTCACTCTCCCTCAGATCTGAGGGATGGCCTTAGGGTCATCACACCACAAATACAAGCTCTCATCAGGGACCTGAAATGTAGCTCAAGCAATTTTCCGGATGTTCGCTCAGCTAGCTCCCAAATCCTGCCCTTTCTGTTCCTAAGGGCAGAGGAAAAGCTCCAGGCATGGGAAACTGAGAAGGGGCGACCAAACAGTAGCTCAGACACCCACCCCCAGCCTGGGGATTCACGGGCTGGCCTCACCCAGGCCTCCTTCCCAGGCAGTAAGTACCAGGGCACAGGGGCAGGGGAGCAAAGCCACCGACTTCAGTTGGCTATAACAACCATGGCACTGCTAAGCCCTCACTGCCAAAAGGCCAAACCAGGCCCCCCAGCCCCCCAGGTGCAGAACACACACTTGAGCCTGTTCTGCACCAAAGTCTTTGTCAATGCTTGGGAAAATGACAAGCCAGGCACTCACATCCTGTTCGTGCTGACTCACAGTGGATTCTGACAGTGCTGGGAGCCAACTTTTTAAGATTTCGAAATAGTGCCCAGGAGAATAGGGTGTATTCAACAGCATCAAGGTGTCCAGCTCTCGGGACCCCACTGTTTTTATTTCTCAGGAAGTTAAGACCAAGAGGGCACGGCCAAAAAATGTTGGTTGCTTATCACAGACTAATTACAGAGATAAGTCTATGGGTCCCTTGTGTAAATTACTAGGTTTCTGTGTGGCCAGGCCGGTCAGGGCAGGGAAGAGAGAAATCTTCGCTTGACAGCCCCCCGCCCTTCCCTTGTTTCTGAAGGGGGCTCCTAGTTCTCGAGCTACAGCCACGTAACTCTGAGCAGACTTAGAGCCTTTCCTGAGGGGATACCCCCTGAGAAGTAGTTTTTGCAAAATGTTCCACGCATCATTACAGACCTACACGTGGTTCAGAAAGACTCCGTGTCCCTCAAAACCCCCATCAGCAGAGTACGAGCCTGTCCCAGGGCCGCCGCACAACACACCCAGATCCTCTAGGTCACCACTGGGTCCATGCCACACAGTAAACACTGTTCCAGATGCGTGCTCCCCCTTGGGCACAGCATCGGCCTCCAGGCTGGTGCTGTTCTGCTCATCCCTCTCACGCGGAAGGCAGCGGGGAGCTCCACAACTAGCTAGTAGATGGTGGCACCCTGCTTCCCATCTAGCGTCCTGACCCAGGTATTCTGCCCCCCTTCTGAGATGAACGGGAGCTTCAGGTGATTCAACGCCTTGTCCCCCAGGGGAGCTTGGAAGCTTGCCCACCTTCTGGTACAGGGAGGTACTTATTCAAGACCTTCCTCCATTTGTACCAAAGGTGGGAAGAGAGACAAGAGTGGGCAACCCAAGGGCAGCCCTCACTGGAATGTTTCCTGCTACAGTCAGGCCATCACCCCCCTCTCCTTAGCCACTCCCTCTATCCTTAGGACAAAATCCACTTTGCAAAGAACTGAACCTCAAAACCATGCTAGCTGACCTATTGTCTGGCCAGCGCTGTGAAAGCTCCGATTTACAGGGAAACTTGCTGTCTAGTTACCAAGGGATGCCAAGTTCTGAGGGCCGGATTTCCCACTGTGTCTGTGCTGGGCACATGAAGCGACGAGGCAGTGGAGGGAAGACGGACACACTGACATGCTCCATCAGACACGCCTTTCAGATGTTCCGATCAGCCATGGCCCAGGGCCCTCACCAGCGCTTCTCAACACGGGGCTCTGGACCAGCGGCATCATATCACCTGAGAATTTGTTAGAAATGCAAATTCGCAGGCCCTTTCCCAGACCTTCTCAACTCAAAACTTTGGCGGTGGGGCCCAGCGATGTCTGTTTTCATAAGCCCCCAGGTGGTTCAGACGCATGCCCAAGATCACAGTGGTGACTGAACCTCAGAACACCCTAGTGATGCTCTTGGATGTGGGGCCGTGGGCTTGGTCCCTGGCAACTGTGGGTGACCGCATGGTAGTTAACTGTTCCTAAGTGTGTCACTGGATGGTTCTCTCCTGAGATCCCCACAGAGGCAGGAAAGAGGCCACAGCTCAGAGGCCGTCCAAGACTTTCAACAAGTTCTTGGGGGGATCTGGGGAGAAGTGTTGATACGATCGGTCGGTCCCTTCATCTCCTTTTCTGGGCACTGCTCCTCTGCACAGCAAGGGCCGAGTGCAGAGGGATTTGAAGCCTGCACGAGTGACTTCCTCCGGTCATCCACTTCCCTCCCGGCCAGCCGGCATGCTGCCTCTCCCCACCCCCACCCCACTGCCCCCCGCCCCGTGACCCCCCTCTCCGGCACTCTCAATCCACTTGGCCCAAGGACAACACTTGAGCCACCAGGTTGGGTGGCATTTCTCTCCAAAAAAAGAATAGAAAATGGTTTCACCAGCTTGACCCTCCTTACTGCTACACTGGGAGGAGGGGTTCGGGCAAAGCCCTCCCTGCTTCAGAGCTCTGCTCACACGACAACACACAGGTTGGGGGTGGGGGGGGCACCAGCACTGGACTGACGACCAGACAGGTAGGCGGCAACATATGACCAGGCCCCCTTTCCCAAAATTAAACAATTGTTTATTATTAAAAAAACAACAACAACAACAACAAAAAAAACCTAACCTCATACAGGAAGTATGAAAAGAAGAAGGAGGATGAGAAGGAAGACAAACCCAGGCTACGACATTAAAAATGGCCAAGATGGAGGGGCACAGAGATACCACGATATTCCTCAGTTTCCACGGTCCACTTCAGAGGGGTGGTGGGAAATGGCCCAGTGGGGCACTGGGGGCGGATGGGGACTGACAGGGCTGGAAGAGATGGAGCAAAGAAGGGGACGATGAGTCATGAGGCACAGCCTCACCAGACAAAGGAGAGAGAGTGTGGTAGGACCACATCCCATTCAGGGCCCTCTCTGCAGGTGTGGCCATGCCAGCCAGACTTGGAGAAGATACCTAAAATGGAAACTGCCCTTCGAGGTCATCCCACGCACCCGCTGCCTCTCCTGGCCCACGTTCTGTCCTCCAGTGTGTTTCAGATGAAGACGCGGGAGTTCCCAGCTCATGATCACCTCCCCACACGCCCCTGCCAGAGATAGCCTAGCAGCAGCCAGATGGAGAGACACCCCCACGCGGGGCTCTACAGGTAAGCCAGAGGCCAAGCAGACCTTCAGGACCACAAGCCCAAACTGGCCTGACCTGGTTTGGCTTGATGGACACTGACATGAGGCCACCCAAGGCAGACAAGAGTCAGGCCAGATGGTTAACACAGGCCCCCAGCCCTCTCCGAAAGGTAGCCCATCCGGATTTTTAAAAATGGGGGGTACGGGACTCACAATGTCCACCCAAGGATTAGAAGGAGGAAAAACAGTGAGACTAAAGAACATTTCCTCTTTCACAGCACCAGACAGTAGGAGAACAGGAAATAGGAGCCCTCCCTCCCCGTGATCAAAAATAAATACAAACACTGTAAAATATGCACGCATTGAAAAGACAGCAGTCAAAAAGGATTTCAAGTCATTGCTATCACCCTCAAAGAAAGCCCTTGGTCTTAAAAAAAAAAAAAAAAAGAAAAGAAAAGAAAAAAGAAAAAGAAAGAAAGAAAGACAGAAAGAAAAAGAAAAAACTGTACAACAAAATCTCAAAATAGAACCAAAACCTGCAAATCATCCTCAAGAGTGTATTAGGAACCCATGTCTTAGCAGGCTGTTGAAAGGTTAATAATTTTCCTACCGAAACTGAATGTGGGTTGTGAAAGAACATTAAAATGAAGAAAATTTCCCCGTGGCTGCTATTTTATTATCACCAAAGCCATCAAGTTTCAGTTTGAGTTATTTGTATTTATTTGTGAAAACAAAGATTAGATAAGTAGAAACATAAACCTCATCCTAATTATTACCCAGGAGGATCTGATTTTTAAGACAAAAAAAATAAGACCATCTCACACACACAGAGACACACACTCAAGGCATGAGAAGTCAAAACAACGGAGAGGAGAGAGGGTGCTGTTGCCTCCTTCCATCACTTGAAAAAGTGTGTTGTCTCATGTCAAACGTTAATATTTCTGTACAGTCTGAGAAAATAATACGAGAGCCATTGTGTACATCTGATTGCTGAAATTTTTTCTCAACTGCATGCTCAGGTAGAGAGCTTTTTTTTAAACTACAAACTGTAATTTTGTTTGACACTTGGGGAAAAAAAAAAAGCAGTTAGAGCCACACCATTCATTGTTTCAGGCCTGAAACAATGGCATGGAAGTGCTGCTTTCAAAGATCAAATTAGGAGTTTGGAGATATTTATGACCAGGTGGAGCTTGGGGGAACGATGGGGTTTGGGTACAAATGGTGGATTTCAACTCAGATGGGTCTCAGATGCCAGGTGAGCTGCTTTGTTCTCTGGGGTTTTAAAAGAAATTCACTAGATGAAATGGTTAATCAAAATCGATGGGTGAGCAAAAACTTCTCTTCCAGCAAAACATAAACATCAGAATGAAAAAAATAACATGCAAAAAGACCTTCAGTGGTCTCAGATCACCGAACAAACTGTTTTTCTACCTATTTTGTGTTGCTGGCTTTTGTTATCAGCCCAATCGGCAAATTGTGGCCAATTTTGTCATGGTTTAAGCAGACATTTTGTTCCCAAACTGCTTTCAACATTTGAGCTACCAAATACAGTTTATGAGAAATTCAACAAGCCACAATACAAACAGAAGAGGTATCTATTTTTGCTAAATTAACCCCTTTTAAGGTTAAAATGACACAGACAGAAAAATTAAAAAAAAACAAAAGCAAAAAAACAAAAAGAATTCTAGTAAATCCAAATTTGAAACAACCAAATCAGACTTTCTTGGAAAAAAAAGAATAATTCATGATTAACCCACTGATTGGATTTTGAAACCAACTACATGACATTCCAATTCTGATCACCATTACACCATGAACTTGCTTTTAATGAGACAATATGTCATTTTTATTTTATACACACACACATCAAATATTGTTGGAATGTGCAGAGCAAAATTCCAAAGGAATTGATTAAATTAGGCTAAGGTAAAATCATCGGTTAAGCAGTTATTTACTACTGAAAATAAATGACACCCACATAGTTCATCTTATATATTAATATTGAAACCAAATGGCAGTCTTCTACCGCAAATCATTTCATAAAAAAAAATAATGAAACTAGTTAAAATGAAAACACATGGTTTTAATTTTATGAAACATTAAATATTAAGATCAAAATAACAGAAAACTGACATGGCTTTTCAAATTTTGTTTTTGCTTAATTACAACAACAAATTGAATATGAAAAAGAATGAAAGAACCCATGCTAAAAATTCGAGAATCACTACTTGGAAGAAAAGCAGAATGTCAGAGAGAAGACTGAAGAAAACTTCTCTGTTTGCAATCCTACCTCACATTTGAAGGCACAGCAATATGTACACCATTTTTAGCCTTTTAAAATACCAGCATGCCCACACACCATCTCAGATTAAACCAAGGAGAAAATGACACATTCTGAAACCATTTTCTAAAGCTTCTTTTCCTGATAACACTCAGACGCTTACAATCAAATTAATGAGTTTCTAAAAAGCCCAAACAACTCTCCATAAAGAGACAGAATTGTTCACAACAGCCTGCAGACATTTCTAAATTTTTCAGGCAATACTGAGAGCATTAGTCCTTGCTATTTATATTTAGAAAAGCTAAGCTGTTTTTAAACATCTATATTAGAAAGAAATACTACTCAGTGCTTTGGTTAATTAAATTGAGGAACAATTTGAAAAACACCAGTATCCCCCTCATTTCAAACAATTGAGAAGTTAGTTCATTCTTTTCCTCCAGCTTTTTGCACAAATCTGTATTCTCATAATCTATTCACACTTGAAAATTCTTCAAGTAGTAAAGAAAGGAAACACCCACAGAGAGTAACTCATTATTTCTTCTGAAAGTGTATTTCTTCATAAATCCTAGACCAGCAAATAAACAGTAGAAGGAACTAAAAAGAAAGAAATCACAAAACTCAGGGAGGACACTGAAAATATCTACTGACTGACAGAAAACTTAGCATGAGGAATTTTAAATCACTGGACACATTTGTGGCAGGTTTAAAACCTTCTTGGTGAGAGGCAGGCATTGCTTTTTGGGGAGCTCAAAACGACGACAGTATCAGGGTAACATCTTCTGTGAAGGTCATGGGTTATGCTGTTTAATTCCAAACCTAAAACATGTGATTCAGACTTTACACTTTATGTTTGTAGGTTCCAGATCTTTCAGGGCTTGGTACTTTAAAGCAAGTAGCCTGACTTAGGCAAGACAACAGCATTTGACAACAAACAAACCAAAAAAAGCCTGGAAGGAACCCTACAATTTAATGATGACAGGGAATAAGAAGACTAGGGTAACCCCCTGAATTTGTTACCTGAAGAGATTTTCTGTCTGACGGTTTGACCCTAGAATCTCTGCCCTCGCCCTCAGTCAGCATCATCGAATGTTCACATTCAGAAAAAGTCTGACCTTAACTAATACTTGCCCACTCTTTTAAACCACACATATCCCCTTCCCCCGATGTAAGACTTGGGAAATGATGGTGATTTTAGTCATCTGGAAAGAGTGAAACATGACATGGTCTTGAAGCACTTTCTTGCCCACGGCTGTCATTTTAACTCTGTTTTACCACAACTAAAAAGGCCGTGCTCACGGAACAGAATCAGGTTCGCCTTCAATTGTATGTGTAACCCGGGAATTTCTGAAGAGCGGAGTGGCACAGTACAGAAGCTTTCATTGAAGAAATAGTCAAAGCAAGAAAAAAGAAATTCCCCATTTTGGGGGCAAGGGTATAAATCAAAATGTGAACGCTTCCACAGTAAAAATTATTTTCAGCATCATTACTCCACATACAACCAGCTAACCTGTTCTTTTTTTTTTTTCCCCCTTTCACAAAATGCATTTGTTAACAGCAAGATTTTAAAACACTGTTGTTATATTCAGAGGCATTTCTGAGTGGAAGTAAAATGGTCTCTCCCCCCCCCCCCCCCATTTACTAGATACACCTTTTTCCTTGAAGCCAATCTATCATGTATGAAATGGTGACAATTTAGATAAAGCAACATGGCTTTAAGGGTTATAGGGAAAGTTCAACTGTAAAATTAGAAGACTAGGCTTTTTACCTTTTTTTTTAAAAAGCAAGTAAAATTTTCCAAAAACTAAAAATAACTGGAACGGGGGGGGGGGGGGAGAAAAGAAAGAAAGAAAGAAAGGAAAAAAAAGAAAAAGAAAAAGAAAAAAAGAAGCTAGACAGACAAGAATGAGAGAAGCCTGGTAACTCAGAATTCTTGACCTGGAAATAAGAGTCTCTTGCATTTTATTTTCTGTTTTCCACAAAGGAAACACAAATAGCTTTCCAGTCACAAAATGAAATGTGTGCAAGAATAAGAAAACATGAAATCTATTAAACACTGCTGTATCTAAGTGAACAAAGAAACAGGAATTGCATTTCTTGGTAGTGTGACTCCAGTGCCCCGTGTTAGTGACACAGTGAGTGAACACAGGCAGAGCAGACCTTCGAGAACAGGATAATTTTGCTTGTCGACTCAGGATACAACTAAATAATTCTCCTCTGACAGGGTTTGTTAGCACAATTAAAAAGGTACTGTGGATACCCTTGGACTAGGAAGAGTAGAGTGTATTTCTGAGTCTAAAACTTTTCATTGATGTTAGCTTGAAAGCTGTTTAATTAGCTGTAGGGATGCCAACCGATCTCTTTTATCAAAGCCAGCTGAAAACAAAACTGAGAGAAACAGCTTGTGGTTTCACAAAAATGTATTTACATGAATATATTTTAAAGGGAGTTCGATCATTAGGTTCGATGTCATCTGTGATATGCGGTGGATTTGACATTTAAAGATGTCAGGGGTTGTCAGATTTATCTCCAGTCGATACTTAGTGGAGATGTAACCACTTTGGTGAGCAGACCTTATTTTGCTGAATTCCAGCCCAGAAATCTTAAGAGACTTAACTCTTATATACTGAACACAAATCCTCCTCGTGTCCTCTCACTTCCTTAGCTATGATCTGCTGAGCGGCAAGTGGAGCCGCGGGTGACAAGTGGAATACAAGCCCACTTTCACACCTCGTCGCCGGGATGGTGACAGAGGCGAGCAAACCACAATGAACAGAGCACCCAGGGAGAGTTATTGATAAGCGCGGTGTTTCCTGAACTAGACGAGGGTCCGAGCCCTTTAGCCTACGTGTTCACCGAGGCTTGTCTTGGAAAGAATATTGTGATGAGACAGGCTTTCTTCCCCCACACACACACACTTAAAATCGTCCACGGCGAGGAAAACCCAGAGCGACGAGGACTGCTTTACCACGATTCACGCTGCCTCGACAGAAAGTTCTCTCAAAGGGGCAGTGTGACGTCCCGGATAAACATCCTCCCTCAGGCATCTTCAACCAGGGGCAGGGGTCGGTAGCCTTTGTGCCTGTTGGTTCAGCCACCAAGAAGCCATGCTTTATATTTTATCGGGAGATGGGGGAGTGAATCACCGCCACTCCACTATCACAAGAATGAGGTTTGGCGAACGTACCAGACACTCATCCACTCTTTTCCGAATGTCACTTTCCATTTTGCCTAACCTGTTGGGAGTGGAAATTCAGCCCTCAGACAAATGAAGCTGAAGACAGGCTGTCGCAGCCCCAAGTGAAATCACCACACGGCAGCCAACACCACCCCTGAACCACAGAACCTCATACCTCATGCAGGGGACGGCGCGGAGCTCTCAGAAAGGGAAACGGTTGTTGGTATTATGTGACAAAAATGTATATTCAAATAGGAAACTCTGTTCCTTACCACCACCCTTCTACCTTCATTCACATGGTGGAGCTCAAGGGGTGTCTTGGGATCGTGCAGCTGACAGCACAGTTTTCAAAGGGGTCAGAAACAAATGTTTTCTAAAACTGCACTGCACATCAGTTACTTTCTATAGTTTCTTTAAAGAAAAGGGGGGGGGGCTTCTTCCCAAACCCAACTCTTTCATTGTGAATCATTTTGTTTAAAAAAAAAAAAAGTAGCAGCATATTTATTGTGATTTTAAAAATTAAATAAGATGATTTTTTAAAAAGGAGTATTAAAATCTGCCCACGTAGGTTGCCGTTCAACCCCAGGAGAGCCAGGCCAGAGGAAATCCCCACCCGGGTTCTGACAGAGCAGCTAGAAAAGGAAGCAGTGCAGGGGCCCGGGGAACAGGCCGAGGACAATAATGACTGTAAACTATCTCCTGCTCTGCGATTGTCTTCTTAGTGGAAAAGAGCAACCTGGAGCTGGTCTACAAAGCCCAAAGCCCTGGACTTCACTTATTAAGAGCTCTCTTCCCTTCACCTGTGCTGTGGCATTCATCAGGAAAGTTACAAAAGCTAGCCCATGAAGACCAGGAGAGCGGCTCCCCAAGGAGGGGCAGAATGAAGAAGTTTCACTCTCCCTTAAGAGCCAGGGAGCTCGGCTTCTAGATTCTGAAAGGGCCCGTTCTCCCAGCTCCTCTGAACACCAGACTGAGGTTCCGAGCCAGTGCACAGAGGTCCTAGGGACGGCATTAGGGATTGGTTTTTGCGGAAGGACCAGGAAAGAGAAAAGGGTTACAGTACAGCACTAAACACTTCTGATGGAACTAATCCAGAATGGCCACACGAGCCTGCAAAATAAAATGTACAGTCTTCCATTCCACCAAAGCAAAGGGACTTCCCACCTCGCCCGGACCTCCTTCCCACCTGCCGGTGGCCGTGGGCACAGACAAGAGGCCAGGGAGGCAACGCGCTCTGCCTCCAGGGTCCCTCCCTCCGAGGCTGCCTCTGTTGTTGACACTGTCCCCACTGCGTTTATTAGGCGACACTGCTTGCAGAGCCTTCTCTCTGGTGCCACTTGTTGCTAGGGAATGAGCGCTAATGCTTCGTGAGAACAGCAGCAGCTCCCTTGGCAGTAAGCGAGCACGAACGTCTCAGTTTGGTGACAGAGTGGAAATAATCCTTAAAAACATCCTCATTTACATTTCCCCTCAGAAAGATGGCAACATCCGCCCCATGAAGAAACGTATGTTTTCTTCATCTTCATGTCGGTGTTGATGCCTTTGGAATGGATCTCACGTCCATATTGGATTTCTGTCCTCTGTTGCCAACCGCCGTGCCCTAGGTGACTGTGGCTCTTGGAATACTTGGCTGTGATCTCCCTCGGTTGTCAGCCTTTATTTACTTTTTTCTTTTCTTTTTTTTTTTTTTTTTTCTTGGAGAGAAACAAACCACATTGTCAAAGCACTTAAAAACACAAACCAAAGGAAACTGGGTTTCCAGGCTTTAGCAAATGGTATTTACCCACAATTTATTTCCAAGAAGTAACTTGGAATCCATTGTCATTCTTCATTCGAATTCATTTTAGAAGCATAACATCACAGTTGTACCGATGATCTAGAGTTGTTTTTTGCCAGTGGTAAGTGAAGAGCAACTTCTGTCCTCAAACCCAGACTCACCTCGATTCTTGGGACGGGGTTTCCGCAACCCTTTAATGTGCCTCCGGCGGAGGTGGCCAGTGTCTGGCCCCTGCTGGCCACTGTGACTCATTCAGGAGTCGGTGGAGATGGTGCAAGCTCTTCCTTCTCAGACGCTACTGACCCACACACAACAGAAGTCCAAATGTCACTCTGTGGGCTGAAAGGCACTTCCTTCTACTTCTCCCTGGGAGATGGACCTTGTCACTGGGCAGCCCACAAACCTCATACTTCAGGCCTCCTTGTATAGTTCCAAGGTCCCACGTATCGAGATTGGCTCCTTCAGGCTCGGGCAGGAGGGCAGGCCTCCGTGAGCCCCCTCCCAGGGCAGTGTTCAGTGTGCAGAGTTGGCCCCGGGTGAGATTTTGCTGAATGGGCTCACAAATGGTGGACGGCTGTGGCTGGTCAGGTAGCATGAGCCCAGAACGCAACTACAGTCCCAGGGCTGACACAGATGAGCTGGTATAGTGAGATGAAGAAAGCTGACAACTACCATTCATTGAGGTACTATCCCGGGTGCGTTCTCTACATGGTCAGGTCTGCCCACCCCCCAGAGCCAAATACTCTTACTATCCTTGTTTAGAGAGAAGGAAGCCAGCGGAGGGGCCATCACCCTGCTGCAGGTGATAGCTAGTGACGAGTCTGTTGGCCCAGCAGGTGTTTTGGGTTCCTACTGTGTCTCCATCAGTGCCACTAGAGTCAGCGGCCACCATCCTGCAACCCATGGAGCCCTGGCCACAGAGGTTGTCAGTCCGGATCTCCATGTGCTCGGCTGGACTATGACTTCTCTGGGACAGACTCCATGGCTGGCTGACCCTGTCTGGCCAGCACCAAGCACCTTGGCTGGAGTAGCATGTGTCTATAAGACCCATGTGTGAGAACTGGTTTGCCATCTCCTGCCCTTGAGGTCTTCCGGGGCAAAGAGGAAACTGTGTTCAGCATAGGGTGTTCGAGTTTGTGCCAAAAGCAAAACATCAGGGGACCTGGAGAAGGCTCATCACTTCCAACATTCACCTTGGTGAGCCTCGGGGTTCCATGTGTTAAACGGATGGAACACTTTATGGAGGTGCCGAGCCCACCTGCTCTGTGGTGAGAATCAAGGATGGATCAGGCTCGTCTCATTCGTGGCAGAGTGTGTGCAGGGGAGACAGCGCCTTGCTCCTGTAAAGTCACAAAGAGGACCCACTCAAGGGGGTAGGCGGGAGGACAGTCTAGTTGATCCCTCACCAGATTGTTCCCTGGACCTGGTTCTTCAACCAAATCTTGGGTTCAGCATTATCCTGGGAGCTTGCCTTTTCGCTATCATCCCTGAATATTAATGTATTAACTCATTCTTTCATTTTCCCATTCCATAGTCTATCCAGGCAACCAGGATGTGCCAGGATCGATGCAGACTCAAAAATCATCTCAAAAAATTGCCCCCAAATTAACCATGTCAGCAGTACCTTGACATAAAACAGATAGGAAAAACTACACAAGGGTTGTTTATCCAATTAAATAACATTTATCTTTGGAGGCCTGTGTGGTTATAATCTTCATAATCAAGGCTAGAACATGTTTGGCATACCCAATCCAATGTTCTGCGGGAAATTCTCACAGGCAGAGGTCAGGAAAATGGAGGGAGCGTCCTTGAGGGCAAGGCGGCTGTCAGCAAAGCAGGAGGGGCCGCCTCTCCAGAGTCCACTCTAAGATGCAATAACTTTGTGCCAAGCACAGTTGGTCTGTGGTGGACGAAACAAAGGCTTTCATGCCAAGGAATCCAGGGTGTTTTTCATAGAAACTAGAAGCTTATTAGATTGATTATTCCAATACCATTCTTCTTTTGCCTTTGGGTTTGCAAAGCAGTTCCCTGCTCACAGGAGCTTCTGTAGATAGATTTCATCAGAACTTCAGAATTGCACAGAGAGGCACGCAGGGAGGCAGACCCGCTCACCTGTTTATTGAACAGATGAGGCTTTTTACCGACAGAAATACCCAAGGAGGAAACTGCTTGGGCAAATCACAGTAAGAAAAGCGGGGCTAGCCCCCTGACACCCATGTCTGCCTGCTCTCACTCCCAGGGCTGTGCAATGGGGCCGTCTGGGTCATCTGGGGGCTCTCTGGCCCTGTAAAATACACGGAGGCCTAAGGGCAGAAGGGGAAGTGGGCGCAGGATTGGGTTCAAGGTCAAGGAGCTAGTTCCTAGCATTAGGTCTTGGTTAAGCTCAAAGGCACTGTTTGGTCTATTGTTGAAGTCCCTGCGCTGGGCATGGTGCTTGGCCTGGAGTAGGCATTCCACATACATGAACGGAATTCACCACCCCTGTGTATGAGGTGGGACCCACGACCGCGTATGCCTATGGATTTTAAAGACATGCCAAAATAATATCAGTCACCATAAAGACTTGGAAACGATCAACAAGGTAATTCCTGTGAATAAAAATAATACCATTTACACACACACACACACACACACACACACACACACACACGGGTAGTCAGGTTTTGGGGGCCACTCCCTGGCCGTGTCACAGTACTAACTGAACCTGCCAAAGCCTGGAAGCCAAGAGTGGATACTTCGTGTAGCAGGAGTAGAAGGGAAGAGAAAAGGACAGAACTTTCTTTCCCTTCCCTGATAAAGGCCAGCCAGGGTCAAGTCTACTTTAGACTTCCTTTGTCCCTGGGACTCCTCCCACCCAATGTCTGCTCCAACTCCTAAAATTACCTAGCACTGCCTGCCTTTCCCTTCTGCCAACCCCTCTTCCCTCTCCCTGCTTCTGCCATTCCTTGGAAAGACGGGGGAAGTGGGGGTGGGCACGGGGTCACTGAGCTCAGCCTTCGGGACCAGGGGGTTAACACACTCCTATAGAAGAGCTCAAGTATGTTCACAAAACTCTAAGAGGGGGATTTCATGTCTCACTTCAGGCCACACTGTGGGGGGGAGGTTAGGCGGGTGATGTTTACAGATGGGCCTATCCCATCAGCAGACAAGACTTCTCCCAGGGGAGCCCTGGGACTTTCTTTTCCTGCTTGGCTAGCAGTCCCACTCTGGGGGAACAGATGCTATGGTCACCAGGAAGGCCAGTGGGCTCCAGGTGGCACCCCCTCCCAGACCACCCGGGGCATTGTGGCTTCTTTGTTCCTTCCACCTGCTGATGTTCTGACACACCTCACTCCTGCCAGGCCCCTAACACTGAGCACAGATCATCCCCTTGGTGGGAGTACAATCCTCTCTAATTCACTCCACAGCTGGAAAAAATGATAAAATGATTGTGTTTCTATTATTTGGGGCTTACCTTGGCCTTCTTTTCTTCCCATAGACTAATAAAATAAAGGGTGGTCCCACTATTTAATTCATGTCTTTTTCTTTAAGAAAAAATACAAAAATAACCTTTTTCTTGTTTTTGTTTTTGTTTTTAAGATTTTTAAAATTTATTTGAGAGAGAGACACACAGCGAGAGAAAGAACACAAGCAGGGGGAGTGGGAGAGGGAGAAGCAAGCTCCCACAGAGGACCCCGGGATCATGACCTGAGCCGAAGGCAGATGTTTAACGACAGGCACCCCCTTTTCTTGTTTTTTTAAAGCAACTTATGTCAACTGTTAAAAAAAAATGCAAAGAAAAGAGAAGATGGGGATCCAGAAAGAAAAGCAAGAGGAAACAGTGGAGGAAGAACAGAAGTTTGGGAAGGAAGGAAGAAAAGAAAGAAGAAGAGGGGAGAAATCACTGTAGAGACTGACCCCATGCAGACAGAGCCTAGGGGAAGCCATAGCCTCCTTTTCGATTCTGATACTCATTCCACAAGGTTTTAAACAAGCAATTGTAGAAGCTAAAGAGAAACGGAGACTGGGTCGCACTCCCTGTTCCATGGAGCGCTGCCCGGAGCACTGGAGAAAGTGGCTCTTACCTCGTTATGAAAGTATTACTTTGCCTACCTAGCATCGTGACAAGACTATTTTATAAAAGCAGGTCAGTACATGAAGCCAGCAAGAATTATCTCAAGTCTGTAAACATGACACTGGAAACCCCTGCCATGGAAATAAATCTCTTTGCCTGCAGGGGAAGAACGCATCCAAAGAGATGACTCAGGGGGGCGGCAGGGGGCATTTCTAGGCACTGTTAAGAAACTATCGTTTTAATGGAAATGTTTTGGTATTAATCACAATTCTGCACCTCATTTGGAGAGTCAAGAGATTTTAACTAAAATACAATGAGGTAAAAGCTACGCCCGTTATGACCGTGTATGCATTTCCCGATTGTGACCCCGTATCACTACCTCACAGTAACAAAGAGGCTTGCAAAGAACTCTCGACAGCCAAGGTAGGGAAACCAGGGTCTTCCTGGTCCAGGGGCAGATCTGTGGGGTGTCACCTTTTCTGCCCCTAACCATCCCCTGCTTGGAAGCAGAAAATCTACCAGTGTCCCTCAGACCAGTAGCCTGGGCTGGCCCTAATGCTCCCCTGACACATACCCCATTTGCCAGTTCTTCCTGCTCATTAGATCTTTTATTCTAACCTTCTTTGCAATGTCACTAGCACTAGTCTGCCCGTTGTTGTTTTTTTTTTTCCCCCACCTCTCTTATAAGCCCATTTCACACTCTGATGGACACACCCCTGTTTGGAAGTTTATTTCTCATATTAAATTCCAGGACGCGTCCTCCCTCAGTTTCGCCCCATGACTTTGGTTACTCTTTGTACCATGCTAAACACTTCTTTTACCTCCCGGGTATCAGTAACCTTCACATATGTCAGAGTTATATTCCTTTTCCTGCTCAAGCTCCATTCAGGCAAAGCTCCACATGTGTAATTCTTGAGAGCCACTAACTAGCCTATTCTCAGTGACTCTCCCTCAGTCACCTCGGGTTCTCTGCCTTCCTCTTCCCTCCATCTCAGTGTTCCCTGCTGAATGTATGGGGTTCCATTTCTGAAGGAGCTCAGAATCAGAAAAACGCTTAGCAAAGTAGGAGAAACAGACCTTAGCCTGAAATTCCCACAGTTAGTGGGATTACAGAATGAACCACGAGACCGCCTGGAACAGCCCTGACCTGAAGGTGATGTCGCAGGCTTCCCACTGGGATGGAGCTTAATCTCCAGCTGTAAAGGCACTAGAAATACTACCCTTTGTGCTCTGTTTTGCTGAACGGCACTTACGTGAACAGAGGATGGCATGGAGCAACTGTTTTCTTAGCAAGATGCATTTTGAAAAGCAACAGTACTGCTCACTTGGAAAGAAAGAGTGTGCCATGCCTGTCTCACACATGAGGCCTTTGTGGTCCTTTGATCAGGCAGTTTCTTCATTTTGCTGCAACCTCCGCCTAGAATTATTAATGCTGACGCCCTGCACCAATGTGTCACCATCAGACGTCATGCCGGCAAGGCAGTCTGCTGCCAGGAAGTAGTAGGCAAGTCGTCTACAGCTGGGACTTGCGTGGAATTAAATATAATTCGTGTTCAGGCCACTGAGGTGGAATTTTTAAAAGATATCAAATATGGTGCAAGCCCTTTTTGGATGGAGAGGATACATACTGGAATTTTTTTAAAAAAGTAAAATCAAGGCATATCATAGAAAAGACTTGGGACTATATTCCAAGGGCATAGAGTGAGTATTGGAATTTGTTCGTGAGGGTTTAGCTCCTCGGCTAACTTCAACTACTTCTAAAAACTCGCGTGGATAATTCTCACATACATAGTTCACTTAGTGACACAGAACCCTTAAGAACAGCAGCTATAAATGAAGTATGGATTCAGGCAGCACAAGCATGGGAATGCCCTGTCAGATCCCAAGCTCACCTACAGCCCCGGCGCCCAGAAGCCGGGAGGAGCCTCACGAGGCCCCTCAGAGAAGCCGTGTGCTGCGGGCTGTCACCGGGGAACCACTTTGGTTTCAGACACGTTTCCTGTGGAATAAAAGCCCCGGGTCTCATGGCACTCTGAGGTCACGTGGTGCGGTGGAGTCAGCCTCCCGTCTGGGAGCCTTCCCCCAGAGACACACCCGTCTAACTCCCGAACCGTCCAGACTAAAGTCTGCAGCATTAAAACACCCTTGGCTGCAGGTCTTTATCACAAAGTTAATCTAATCAATGGCACGTTTGCTAGAATGAGAAGGAATGACTGGTCTGGGGAGAGGCAGCAAAGGGTCAGCGAAGAGACCTGGCCTGGGCTCTTTGCCGTCACTGGAGGTGGGGGAGGGGACTGGGGGCTGGGGGCGGGGTACATGCTCCCTCGGGGCCTCAGCTCCCAGACCTGTGAAACCAGAGGTCTGGACTCACTGGTGCCTCTTGAGATCTTTTCCCCTTGTAATTTCTGGCAAATCACATCCAGCATCTAACTTTATTATACAAAGTAATTCAAACACCTTGATTCCATTCCGTGCATGTGTGTGTGTATATGTGTGTGTGTTTACTGTGGCAAAATATACATAACATTTACCATTTTAACCATTTTTAAGCATATAATTCAGTGGCGTGAAGCCCATTCACAGGGTTTTGCAACTAGGACCACTCTCTGTCTCTAGAACGCTTTCCTCTTCCCAAACAGAAACTCCACACCTCTTCAACACGAACCCCCATGCCTCCACCCCGAGCCACTGCTAACCTCAAGTCTATTCTGAGTTGCACAACTCTAGGTATCTCCTCTAAGTGGAATCTTAACAATACTTTTTATATCCGCAAACAGCTTCAGCATCATCGGGACTGAGTAGGGCTGGAGATTCTTTTCTCCAGGATCTCTTTTCTCTCCCACCCCATGTAAATTACACTACAACAGAGTGGCCCTCCCTACAGCTGTTGGCAGGAGCAATTCTTCCCCCAACTTGCTAAGTGGGAGTTGAGTCCAAACATCCAGTTGTGTAGAAAGCATCCCTGCAGGGAGAGCATCCAGTGAGAAACACTGGGGACACACTGTTTCAGTTTGGTAAAGGACACACTTAAAACTGATATTTTAAAAGTCATTTCAGAAGTCAAATAAACCAGGCTGCTATCTCTTCCCCACGGTGAGCCCTCTTGTACACAAACTCTCTCACCACTGAGGAAAGTTTTGCGAAATAACAGGAAGCTCATCGCAGATCCCGACATTAGCCCCCAGTGACCCGACCGTAAAGCAGAAAATACCATGAGTAATTCCCCCAAAGATGGGACGGCTGGGGTTGATTATTTAATGTTTAGAGGGAAAAAAAATTTAATATTTAGAAATTTTTAAAGAACCAACAGAAAGGAGAGGGAGTAGAGAAAAAAGTTTTTCTTGTGGATAGAAAAGGCAAATTTTATTTTTAAAATTTCATCTGTTCGTACCCAAAGCTGTTAATAAAGGTAGCATGTGTCATTTGTTTTGCACAATAAGGAATGACATGCATCTTGCTAATTCTCTTGACTTGTCTGCTACAAGATGAGCTGCAGCATCAAAGAAAATTTAATCGTCCAGGCAGGCAAATATGAAGTATGAATCTCCTAGGTAAGCTTCTATAAAACATAAATTTAATAGGTAGACAATGAAATATTAATGTTATGAAATACAGGTGAAGATGGAGATAAAAGTCACTGACCCAGAAAGTAAATTATTGATTAAAGAGCATTGTTTACTATACCGTAACAATGGCAAAACATGTGAGTACCCATATGACGGTTCTAAGTTGAAACATAATTCCAAATCATATTTACCTTAGGTCTGAAAAGGCCTGGTGTAGCAAAAACTATGAAGGCTTGACAGAGAAGAAAAATGAAAGCCAAATGTTGCCTTTTAATTTGGAACTGGGTACGTGTCAACTTATTTTAACTTCTGAAGCTTCTCCTGCTGGGGTGATTACCCAGTGCCTTTTTCAATATTGAAAAGAAACTGCGATTCACCAACTCATACCATTTCTCTCTTTAAAAAGGCCTCATGTAGTTTGTGTGTGTGTCATCATTTATGTGTGTGTGTGTGTGAGATATCTAAAATGTTGCAATAAACACAAAGATTTCTTAACAAGCTTCCTAGAAAAAAAGGGAAAAATCTTCCAGAAAAGCAAAATCTCCAAGAGGCATGGTTAATTGTAGGCTCTGTTAATTCTCTGGGGGACAGGTTGGAGAGGGTATGTATTTATAGATATTTATGGGAGAAAATGGATATGCTAAACCAACAACAAAAAACAAAGGCTCTGAAATGGTACCACTGGGTCCTCCACGGTCTGGCCCCTATCCTGGCCCTGTCCGTGACTCCGGCAGGCCACCTGACGGCCCAAGCAAGCAACGTGGCCGGACCTGGCCCAGGCTCTAAGTCCAAGTCCAAGGCACCGTAAGGTTTTGAAATCACCAGATCACTAGACCACACACCAGGCAAGGAGTGATCACTGAACGGAGAGAAAATACGTGTAAAATGAAAGCATTATCGACATAGCTCTGAAGCTGGTAAAATGACCTTTGGGGAAATTCCAAACTGAAACAGATCAAATTCACTTCCAATCCCTCCCCAAATATAAAAATGTCAGACATAAAAATATGCTGATTAGGCTCAGTGCACTGATGTTTTTAAATGACTAAAATAGCCTTTGTCGTGGAAATCCCTACAAATTCACAATAGGGCCACAGAGAATTTGTGTTTCCTTATGTTGCCTTTTTTTTTTTTTTTTTTTTATAATCATGTCCAAACTTTCATGTCCGGATACTTGAATCCAAGGGTGTGTGACCCTCCCAGAGACTCTGTGGTGGATGTTTTATCTCACACACAGCCTGAGTGGGGATGAACATGCTCCGAAAATACTGCTTACCAATGACTGTATGACAACTCACATTTGACTGTGAAAGCCACAGTTGGAGGAGGGGGGAGGTCTAAAATGTCTACAGGAGAAGGTAGAGTGGTTGTGTTCTGGAACCCCTGGCATCTGTGGGTGAGCAGATTATTTTCTAATGAGTAAGACTGAAATCAGTGAAAACGCTCGGCATTAAAGAGAAAAATAACTTATCTGCTCTCTAACCACAGAGCGCAGTCATCTAAGAAAAGACTTAATAATTCATGAAATCCGAGCCCAAATATCTCCTGTTCACAGACATGGCAGGGGTCTAGTCTCAGAATCATTTAGATGCTTCCTTGCTGGAACCTTTCATTTACTGACAGGGGCTGACTTTGGTGGCTACAACTCTTGACTCTGAACAGAAAATAAAATATCAAAAATAGTAATGAGAGTACTGCATATCTCTGTCCCCAGTCCTGGAACGTGCAACTGTGAATGAAAAAAACCCTGCTCACTGTCTCCGGGAACAATGGCTGCCTTGCTCCTAGAGGAAGCATGCTTAATCCTGTAAAAATCAGGCTTCTTTACGGCTGTGCTATAAAAGGTCCTGTAAACACAAAACTCAGCGTGGAAGCCTCTTCCCCTCTGGACCCTTTTCCCGGAACCGTGCGGACTGTTCACACACTCACACAGATCCCACTGTTTCCCCAAAGAGGGCTAAACTCAAGGCAGGAGCTCGTGGGATGTCTGATTGGTGAAATCCTAGTATGCCCAAGGGGTTTGCTTTTCTCCAGGTGCAGAGGAACAGACGGGACAGTTATTTCGTCCCTCCTCATTTTTGACATTAACAACAGTTTCTTAAAATGGCCTCAGAGCTCAGACCCGTGGGATCCCTGGAGGCAGGTCCTTACACTTGGCCACAGACTTCTCCCTCCCGCTCCCACCCAGCCTCCTGCGCCTGGGACTGGATCGCTAGCTTTTTCTTCTAGTGTTTAACACTAGTCTTACTTAGTAATAAACACAAAAACAAAATGACAACAGGGCAGGCCCAGGACAGGCAACTGTCTGGGGTTGCACAGGCTTGACTGGAGCAGGAGGGGGAGTTTAGATGAGGCCCGGTGGGGGTAAATTAAAACAGCCACCCAGTAGTGGAAGGGGAGTTCTGGGGGCTTCTGGAGAGGGCCGGCTCTCTTTGTCTCCATCTCTCTGTCAGGGTCCCTGCTCCCTCCCTCAAATTCTTATTTCCTCAGCACTCCCTTCCTGCAACTCTGAACCCCTGTTTCCTGCCTGGCTTCTGTAGCTATGGGAAACCCAGACGTGGCATCGTGGTGAGGGGCAAAAGGCAAAGACCAGAGTGCGGCCAAGGTCTGCAAGCCTTCACACAGAGGTGGGGAGCCCCGGGTGGGGTTGGGGGGGTGGGGTGGGCGGTGCATAAAATCCCACAAGCACAGAGTCAGAAGAGCCAAGGCAGCATCGTACCGTGAGTGACAACCACTTCCCAAGAATGAGCACATCCCTGGGCTTCCCCAGTCTGGCTCCAGTCGCTCCAGAGGCCGGTTCTTCTAAACCCCAGGTCACCCAGCCTGGGACTTGCTGTGGGCAGAGGGCCTGGGGTGGTGAGGGTTACCTCTTAGGGGTATCTATTCTTGCCCATAATTCTGTCATAGCTCGTGGCACTGACTAACTGTTGCTATGATTATTAAAGTCATTCTTTTAAAAAAAAAAAAAAAAAACGGGGCGGGGGGACAAGATTCGGGTTTTCTTACCAACTTGTTCAAATGGAAACAGACCAGGGTTGTAGCTCATTAAGTGTCCTAAAGATAAACAAAGGTTGCACATTGCTATTGCATTATTGCTGGCTTTTATAGATACACACACAGAGACACACACACAGATACACAGACACATGCTAAACATTCAGAGGAAATAAAATCTTCTCATGAACTCAGGTTGAGGAGGAAAGAAGACAAACATATTTTCCATAGGAATGGCCTTTCACCTCCTTAAAATTCTGCAACTTGGTTCAGGACAAATAAAGGGGAAACTGCTGGAATGTCTGAGCCGCCCCAGCAGTCCTGAAGACTGAGGCCTCTGCGGGAGGCTTTCAGAGGCAGAGCTGGCTCAGGGCAACTCGCCTGCTCCATTTCTTTATTAACACCACCACCTACAGGGACTGCTTTGAATAGGACCGCGTGGCGTGTCCCATAAAGCCTCGCAAGAAAAACAACATTCAGAACAATTGCACCACATTTTTTTTCAACTTCCTGTTTATTAGTATTTTATCTAAGAGCAGAAGTCTGCATAAATGGGGGAAAAGAAAACAAAAGCGTTCACTATAAAATCTTACAATACACACACAAAACACCTTTTCAAATGCTATTTCATTTGGGTTTTTTGTGCTTGTGTATGTGTGTGTGTGTGTGTGTGTGTGTGTGTGTGTGTGTGGTTTTTTTTGATTGAACCCACTCCAGGTCTTCAAATGCCTCTGAGGACAGAGGTTAAGATGAAATAAATGTAATTCATGATCTTATAAAAATTATATATCATTAAAAAAATTTGTTTTAAAGATTTTATTTATTTATTTGACAGAGAGAAAGAGATCACAAGTAGGCAGAGAGGCAGGCAGAGAGAGAGGGGGAAGCAGGCTCCCCGCTGAGCAGAGAGCCTGATGCGGGGCTCGATCCCCCTGAGATCATGACCCTGGAGCCGAAGGCAGAGGCTTAACCCACTGAGCCACCCAGGCGCCCCTCATTAAAAATTTTTTTAAGTGTGCTTGTTTTCTGTACATCTGTAAGATACATCTCTATTCGTTTCTACTGGAAAAGTCCACACTTTATCAGTGAGACTTTGCATTTTTGCTAGATATACCCATGAATGCAGTAAAGACACAAATGTCTCCTAGAAACTTTGTGGCAAATCTTGGGGTATTAGAGAAGGATGAGGGGCTGGAATCAGATGGCAGGGTGTCCCCTGAGCTCTGCAGGCTCAGAGCTGAGACACCTGTATTTCTCCTTCTAAGACCAGGCCCTGGCGAACACCATTCCAGCTAAGACACGAGTTCATTATTAATCATCAGCAACTTCTGCGAATCTTCCCCTTCTTCCTTAATCTGGCCACCATGCTGTTCTTCAGGACTCTTTCCCGCCCACGTCTGCACAAGGCTCAGGGCCAATGAGATCGAAGGAATAGAGGATAAATTACCATACTCTGACCTTGATGGTCACACTTTCTCTTAAAAACAGCCTGAAAGGCACAGTTTATCTTTGTGGATAGGTGTTCATCAAAGTCCTAGGCCCGCTTCCATGGAACTTTCTTTTACATCTCTTGTCCTAAAATCCACAGAGTCTCATTTACTTTGAATAGTTTCAATATTCTGTTTTCTCTACTCAAGAAGGACATTAAAAAAATTGGGACTATCAACTCAGGGAATTGCCTCTGATTTTTTTTCTATGCCCCAGCAATCAAGAATTTTATGATTATTTGCTGTCCATGTCCTGTTCCCTTGTGACGTTAGCATGTGGGGCCTTGCTAGGTATTCCTGATACCAATTACCTTGTTCACATGAAAATGAGAAGGCATAAGTGAGAGGAGGCCTCTACTGTACAGGGTAACAAGGGAGCGTATCTGCAGATAGGGAAGGCATAAATCAAGGCTGAAATGTGAACTTAGCACCGATCAAGACCAGTTTAACTAATCAGAAACAGACTGTGAGGGTTCTCGCAGAACAAATGTCTTTCTGAAAAGTGCAGCGAGGGACTAGAACTCGAGTAAATAATCATGTTAAACAGTGAAGTCTACCAATAGCACAGCAGCCATCATCTGCTTGCTGGGTGTAATCACTGAGAACTCACTGGATATGCCTGGAACATGCATGACAGAGAAATCCCGGGTTGTTTTGTTTTGCCGGGGGGCCTGGGTCAACCCTCTTCATGGTCAATTCTGGGAAAGGGGGCTCCTACTGGAAAGAACATCCCTGTGGCATTCTTGATCAGCAAACATAGATGAACCTGTGGGTGATACTCTCTGCTAAGGGAGGGCTGATTCCTTGAGCATAAGAATGGATGAAACAATTCATCAGCATTGCTAAGTCCTTCTGAAGCAACTCACTGTCTCTAGCTACGTGACACTTAGAAAAGGTTAGAAAGACAAAGTTCCTGTGTCTGCTTCAAAGAAAACACACACACACACACACACACACACACACACACACACACACACAGTGGATGTATCAAATAAAACCTCCTCAGACACAAAAGACAACATTTTATGCCAATAAGGAAGGAAGCTAGGCACCTGGCACTAGGAGCTGGGGTTTGCTGGGAGCAGGCAGGAGAAACAAGGAAGACAGTCTGTGAACGGATACTGTCCGGCTGCTAATTTCACACCGGGTTTAGAAATAATGGACATGATGCTCAATGACTAAGGGGCTACTGTGTGAGCTACCTTGGTCCCTCTTCCAGCCAGCTGGTCCAATCAGAGGGAATCACAGCATTTTTTGCAGGGAATGCTGGGACAAAAGCTCTTTTCTGCTGGATTTGGACCCTGAAGGACAAGTAAGTGGCTGCCACCCAGAGACCATTTGAGAGTTGAGGCTGTTTGCGAAGCAACTGACTTGCTTCACAGCAGAAACTAAGCCAAAAAGAGACAAGAAAAAGAAGACAAAACGTCTTGACCTCATTTGAGCAGTGTCTATGCCAACCCTACTCTGAGATTCTTTACTTACTCAAGGCAGTAAATTCTAGATTTTGCTGAAACCACTTTGAGTTGGGTTTTCTGTCACTTTTAACCGAAAGACTCTGCATCAAATCAGAAATGACTCTGCAGTTGTATACTATCCACCGTTAAAGGAGAGGGCTTACAGGTATGGGTTCTTCTTCCTTCAAGAAGTATTTGGCCTCATTCCATAGCCTGTCCCATTTAACTAAAGACACAGAAGCGTGTATGGAAAGATCCAATGAAATCCAATGGGAGGCAATTCTTAAGAGTGCCTCCATGCCCTAACATGATGGAAACTTCTACGCTCAAAGATGTCACTCCAGGTTTCACAGGTATGTCCCTCTAAGACTCCTTTTTATTACATGTTTATAAGGGAAGTTGGAAGTTAAAACATACAGAAAATAACAAAAACCCAGGTTAAACAGTTGGTTGACCAAGTAATGACCAGGGACTCCGTGATTTAATTATTAGAATTCCCCCAATTTTCAAATTTATTTCTCATCCAGCCACTTTATAAAACACTGGTTCCCTCTTCCCCAAGGATTTTATTTTGGGGTTTCCATATCCTATGCTATGGAATCTGACCAAGTAGAACAGAATAATGCTTGAAGAGCTTAACATACAAAGGCTCTTGATTTTCATAGGAGAACAAATAATGGCTTCTATGTTTCCTGACATTATTGGTTTCTTGTTGAAACTCAGAACAGCTCAGTATAACAAGGGCTTCTGAAAGGTGTTCATGGAGACTAACTTTGAAATAACAAGAAATATGAATCCAACTTTGATCAAAGTGTGTAACAATGTTCTTGATACTATAAGCTTTGATTCACTTTGCAGAAACAACTCAATTATAAGGGCATCGGCTGAGATTTGACATTTGATCTGCCCTGATCTTTCATTCATTCGTCACTGTGCAACTCTGAGCACAAACAACAAGGGCCATGACATTGAACCAGGAGTTTAATGTGAAACCAAGATGCGCCTAAGCTAAGGACCAGGGAGAGAACCCCAACCAGCTTCCCAGTGACAGTGGCTGAAGAGCAAGGAGCCAGTGACATTAAAACACCAGTGGCCAGGTCATGCCAGGGAGCCCATCAGGCCGAGAGGCAGTCCCCCACTGTTGCCCATGCACCTCCCCCTTCATGGCCTCTTTGGTCTATGAATGGATTCTGATCATGGGTACCCCAATTCAGCCACTCTTTGCTTTCCAGGGCGAAAAGCCTCTGTCTGGTGCTAGGAACACACTGGATCCCCCTAAAATTTTACCTGCAGATACACTGGTGTGAATTCTGAATTCCTTAGGAAACAGTTTATTCACCTTCACTTGACAAGTAAGGGGAGCTGGTCTCTGTCCAGTTGGATCAGAGCCTTTGTGGGCTTATCTCCAGGTAGAGTCCCAATTTTCTCTTCCATCAGAGGTCCCTGTCTGCCCCTCCAGGAGAGAACATTAACATAAAAGGAAGGTAAGCACCCCCTTCATTTCCCATTGCCCATCAGAGGTCCACTAGCCCCTTGTCAAGGCTTCTTGTGGTTCCCAGGCCTGGCTCCTCTCCCTAGGTCAGAGCTCCAGAGCCTTATATCAGTCTTCTATAAGGTTGCTTTGGCTAAGGAACTCCTCTGCTCAAGGACCCCAGTGTGCCCTACTACCTCCAAGCATCAAATTTAAATTCTCTGCCCAGGTTGAGAAAGACCTGCATGGTTTGCTCTCATCCTAGCCATGAAACATTTTCTTCCTCCTATCCATCTATCTTTGCTTTTATTCAACAAACATACATCGGGCACTCGTATGAGTTTGCTCAGGCGGCCTGTGCAAAGCACCACACACTGCGGGGAATAAACAACAGAAATTTATGTTCTCACAGTTCTGGAGGCTAGAAGTCTGAGATCAAAGTGCTGGCAAGTTTAGCTTCTTCTGAGGCCTCTTGGCTTATATAGAGCTGCCTTCTTACTCCGTCCTCACATGGTCTTTCTTATCATGGGTTGTATCCCAACCTCCTCCTCTTGTAAGGACACCAGACACATTGGACTGGCATCCACCCGAAATGATCTCATTTTAACCTAACCACTTCTTTAAAGACCCCAGCTCCAAATTCAGCTGCATTCTGAAGTGGGTTAGGACTTCAAAAGAGGAATCTGGAGTGGGACACAGTTTAGCCCATCATGACACCACTAAGATAGCCCGGGATGGGGTACAGAAGGAGAGGACAGGCCAGAGATGGGGACAAAGATGGAAGCACATGGTCACTGCTCTCACACCAATAAAATCTCCCTGTTCCTGCAGGACAGTCCAACTTTCACCTGGCTCATAGCTGCCCCGCCCCTGCCTTCACCCAGCAGCCTCTCAGACTCCCTCTCTTCTCTCCATCTACTCTGGCTTTCAAGGTTCACCAGCATCTTTCCTTTCCACGGAGCACTACCTTGCTTTCCCTGAGGCTCCACTGCCTCGAACACCTCATCCCCATGCTCACCCCCTTCCTGCCTCACAGGTGTGGACCTGCCCAGGAAGAGCCAGCACAGGGCTGCGCACTGCGGGCACTGAAGGCTTAGTTCTCACGGGGATACAATTCTTCTTTCCTGCTACTTTCTAATTTGTAAATGCCACCAAAGGGCAGGAGGGGCACCTGGCTTCTCCACAGCCTGGCTCTGCCTCTTTCGGGTGATCGCTACCCAAGTCAGAGCATTCCAAAAAGCATGTTTTTCATGACTCAGGGAAAGCGTTCTAGTGCCAATAAGTGAAATTCCCAGGCAGCATATCTTGATGAAATATTCTGCTTAATGTTATATTTTTACCCACTTTATGCCCCAAACTGTGTGCATGAGAAGTGACATCTTACGACATGGGATGGGAATGCCAGCCTCATCCACACTGACATTGTAACACTGGATGAGATCTAAGAAGATTGAAACTAACCAGGTCCTTCAAAGCATGATGTATCATTAGGTGTGAACAAATGGCCCTTGTTAATACTATTCTTTTACTGTCACTAGCAAAAGCCACCAACCAATACAGAAGCCCCAAACCTTCCTGGCTTCCAAAACCTCAACTTCTTTTCTTGAACATGCTGGGCATGCCAGCAGACAGAACACTCAAGAGTCAGCATCTTTGCTCCCAGAAGTGCTTCATTTATAGTGTGGTTTAGTGACATGGCTGTTAAGCCTATGCACTCTGGGATCCAACAATCTGGCTTCAAATCCAAGCCCTGCCACCCACCTGCTGTGTGACCTTGGACAAGTTACTTAACCTCTCTGTGCCTCATTTTCTTCATCTGTAAAATAAGTATCAACATAGGATCTCTCTCATGGATTATGTGAAGCTGAAACGAGATCATTCCCATGACGAACCTGGGTCCAGAAGCTGGCACACATTTGGTCCTCCGGAAACAGGAGTGTTGATACTACATTATTTTTCATTACTGTCTGCCCTTCCAAACTGTGAACTTCCCAAGGACAAGAGCACTATTCCTTAGGGTGGCAGGGTACGTGGGGCATAATTATCATCCAGGTAATGTTTGTGGAAATAAGCATATGGAAGTAATGCAATTCTAGTTTTTAAAATGTCTTTTCCTCCTCCTTCCAAAATGTAACAAGAAAAGTAACAGAGACCGGTTAAAAAGTTTAAGTTAACTACATAAAGCCCTCTTTTGGCCTCATCCGCAAGGTCTTAGTGCAAACACCCCACAAATGCCCAGAGGAATTGCACACTTGTGTATCACCTTCCTTTCAGATTTGCATCAAAATAAATATTTTTAAATAAGTAGTTGATGGAAAAAGCTACACCTAGTACGAAAAAATGACAAGTTCGTGCCACGGTGTTCATCCTGAGATCAAAATGAACAGCGACTGAAATTTATAACTGAAAGTTCCCAGAGAGCACCTCTCTTGTTACCACCACCTCCCTGCAGCCCTCCTGCCCACGCCAAAGCCTGTCTCAGGGCAGGCTGTGACTCTCAGGTGCTGAGTCTGAATTATCCACTCCACCCCCACCTGCATATTTTAATAGTAGCTGTATTTTCATTATCTGGCGACTGAAAAAAAGGCGATACAAGTCTAGCCATAAGTACAAAAGAATTTGTGTTATTTATATTAACAGAGCACCTATGTCACAGAACACACAATGCCAGAAACATTGGCTATCTAGCTATTTGCAGAGGCTGACAAGCAGGTGGACTTCAGAGTCCCTGAGAACATCACGGGTCTGCTGGCGCAAGACAGCAAAAAGAAACACAGCTAGGAAAGGCTTCTATTCCTACGACGGTGTAAGGAGTACATATATCTTACAGGGGAAAATTTGGTACTTTGGGCAAATCACTCCTGTATCAACAACATTGTTATTATGCCCCCAACTCACCCTGCCACTTAGAGACACTTGCTAGCCCAACAGGACAGGGAACTCTAATTGCTGTTAATTGTCCAGTTACTAGTAACCAGCATGCCCTGCAATGGTTCAGGGACACAGAACAAGCGGGTCAAAGCTGCTGGTCCACGGAGCTCCCTTTAGAACAGCCCTGGGGCTCTGAGCCGGTCTCCCCAGTGAAACAGTGCGCCAGGAGCTCCACGGACCTGGGGGATCGGGGTCTGGAACACTCAGAAACTGACTCAGGAAGAAAGAGAGAGAGAAAAGAGAAAAAAAAAAAAAAAAACCACCAGCAGCAGCAGCAGCAACTCTTTAAAACAATTTATCCCCATTTATCAAGACGTGTCTTGCCACCCAGGAGGAGACCCCAGGGAGACAGGTTGGACCACGCATCGGGGACAGGGGCAGCGCCGTGTGTCTCCTCCCAGCCCGAGCTCCAGGTGTTTCTTCTGGTTTCACACTCGGTGCCCCGGCGCCTCCGCCTTGCCATCCCGCTGCCCCTGAGGGCGGCCGCAGGGCGCCAGTGCCGGCGGGGGCGTCCGTGGGCGGCAGCGCTGACGTTGGGAAACAAGGCCCCACCCACACAGCCCGGGTTTCAGTTTCGCCGGGCGGCAAACACCATTATGCAAATTATTTTCCTCGCCCCCGCCCCCCGTTCCCCCCTCCCCGCCCGTGGCCGTCTTGCATATTCATTCCTCGCTCTGAAGTCAATGTGCACCCGAGGCAGGCTAAGGATTTGCATCCTATTTACTTTAAAATGTCCAGGTGCAATTTTGAAACAAGATTCTCCTTTCAGAAGGGCGACTGCGTACATAAAGTCATGAATTAGCATCGGTGTCAGGAGTCAAGAAAGCTGCGAGGCTGACGCCAAACTCGTCGCGGAAACCCAGCGTTCAAGGGCACCCAAATGGAAGGAAGGAGGCGGCTGGGGGCGTGTTCGGACTCCTTCCAGTGGGTCCAAGGGGCCGCCGGCCCCACCAAGAGCGGGCACCGCCCGGCCCTTCGGGCGGCCCTGGCCGTTTCTAGGATCTCGTGGGGTTTGGGTGAAAAACATCTGGTTCACGTTCAGGTCACATTTTCGAATTTGGGAAGCGTACTTTGTCTGCCCGTCCCGTGGGATTCACTTACAGTTTAGCTCAAGTGACTTGAGCTAACGTCCACTCACACAAAAGTCCCAACGGGACCCAGGGTTAGTACAGTCTGGAGGGCCAAGTGGTGCCACAAAGGCAGGCTTTTCCTTTGCCCTTACGTTCAATGGATTACTTAGGGACATCCTCGTCTGACTTTTAGACCAGAATATTTCTTGGAAGCTGAAATCATTCTTATTTCATATATGAGAGGCACATAAATCTTAGTGGATGATTTGGGATGTTTTTCTAAAGACGCCAGGGCTTCCATCAGCAGACATGCCGCAGGAGCCATTTGCGGGATAGTCATTTCTACTTCCCTCAAAGACAGTCTTCCTTGCTCCCACTAGTAGCTGGTTTCACTTTCAAGGCGCATTTGCCGGGTTTGGGGAGAGCTCACAGCTGCAGTGAAGTGACTGATGACTCTGTAAATTATCCTGAGTGCAAAGGAAATCTAGCTCATTTATAAAAAGCTCTTAAAATAATTATAAACTAAAACTGCAGGTGGGAAACTTTTATAAGACAAAAACTACTGAAGCACAGACGCCTTTCGGAAAGCCCCTAATAGTAAGAAATCCTCAAGTGACTTGTCACTCAAAGCAGACCCGCCTTGAGCCTGGCGCTGTCATGCCTTCACCGTAAGATCAATTGAATGGAAGGCAAGACAAAGCCCACACTTACTTGCAAGGGATTCTGAACAAACTCAGGGGCTTGTCTGTGCCTCCGGGAAAGGTCATGGGCATGAAGCCAGGTTGAGGAGACCTATGGCTGTAGCTCTGAGCTGTCTACTAATTCCCTGCCAGGCACCAGCCTGAGCACTGTTCCTGCTCAAGGGATGGAACCACGAGATGGGTTCTATTTCCATTTCTAGGTGATAAAACCCAGGCTTAGAAAGGTTAATTAAGTCCCCTGGGGTTCTGAAAATTCAGGACTCAAGGCATTTGTTTTTGACCCCTATGCACGATCACATCAATGGAGAACAAAACTACCAGATGTACAAATTCTGTCCAACCTCTGAAAGCCATTTCCTTAAGAATGGTTTTCCTTTCCCTGCCATGTGCAGGCAGGCTCATGGCTGTCCAGCCCTTCCTGGTCTAGCCACATCTGGGTAGCTCTGGGGTGTGGCATGAGGGACCTCCGTGCTTCCACACACCAAAACCATGTTCTCCAACAGCCTCGTCAATAAAAATAGCAGGCACAGGGTGGGGGATGGGGCGTCGTTGATCTTGCCACAGGAGTCTCTCCCATTCCTGGCCTGCAGAGAACCCCTTTCCCTTTCTTACCCCTGGATGGAATCTGAGGATCTGGGTCTCTTTCCCACTCTGCAAGACTCTTGTTCTCTCCCTTCTTTTCCTTCTTTCCTGTGAAGCTTTGAGAGCACCATTCTGTAGCTGCGGACTGATGCAGGGAAGGGAAAAGGGTCTCTGAATCCCTGGTGGGAACATCAGTGGATCCTCACATTGAGTTGCGCAAAATGGTACATACTGGTGTTCGCAGTTATGAGACTGTCAGTTCTACTCATCTCACAGTTGCTCCCAGGGGAGGGTGAATAAGCTTTCACTGGATGTCCTGGGCACCTTCCCTGGGACCCACCTTCTGTGAGAGTTTCTGAGGTCCAAATGCCTGTCCCTTGGGCTTGGCCGACAACCTGCTCTCAAGTCAGAAAACACCTTCACAGGGACTCACATCAACCCATCTGCTCAGGGTAATTTGGGGCAGAAGTTTGAAAGGACCAAATAGCTTAGGTATAGTTAGCAAATAACTCTGATTCTTTTGGACGTTACTGCTGTTGATCCAACAGAGAAAGATCGAACCCCGTGAAATAGATCTTTATTCTTTGTGATAGGAAAGATTCATGAGACTCTAACACCAATGATTTTCAGAAAAAAAATCAATCATTGAAGACTTTTTAAAAAAATGAAATAAGTTGTATAAAATCCCCCTGCCCATCCCTTCCGAGGAAGATGGATTCTGAAGATGTCAGGGATAACCATCAGTAGGTTTTAGGGTGAGGAAGAGATCAAAGTTGGAACAAAGCAAAATACCTCACCAGCCAGCTGCCTAAGAGAAGGGAGATGGCTCCAGAGGGTAGGACCCCGAGTTGGGGTGCAGGAGAAGGGAGACATGGAGGTGGAGCAGAGCGGACCAGAAGAGGTATGCTTGGACAGGTTGTAAGACACAAGCCAGCCTTGGGGAGCAGAGGTATAGGAGGAGGAAAGTGGCCAAGAGGAGCTTTTGAGAGGCTCTGCCAGGCAGGTGTGATGTCACCTCCTTCTCCAACACTGTAAGGGCAATGCAGTGAATGCTGTCATCTCAGTGCCTTCCGCAGGGCTTTGAATCCAGCTCAGGGTCAAGACCTGGACTGGAAACTTGGCCATAGTTTCTCTGGCCGTTTTCCAATTACAGTCAATATGAGTAGATTAGGCAATTTCACCATCGGCCTCAAATTCCTATTTTTCGTAGGAAGTTAAAAAGGAGCATTGAAAAAATCTCCCTCAAGTAACTCTTTAGGAATTTAAATATATTTCTAGACATGTATCCATTTCTATATATTTTTGTAAATACACACATATAATAAGTGCTACTTATATATACAACAGATGTAAGGTTGGCTACGTGATTTCAGACAGTCATGATGAAGGATTATATCAGTCAGAACAGGCTAGGCTGTGCTGCCATAACAAACACTACCTCCCATATCTTAATAGCTTATCCCAACAAAATTGTACTTCTTCCTCATGCCGCATGTCCAACACTTATTTATTTTGCCAAAGCAAGTCCCATGGGCATGTGTAACTTCACAAAGTCTGGGCAACTACCATTCTGCCCTGTGTGTGCAAGAGAAAAGAGACAGAATGCCCATGAATGATACCAGTGACTGCCAGAGGGAGTGATGGTGAAGAGAGGAGAAAAACAGCTCAGAAGGCCCAAAATCATGCACCTGATGAGACCGGAGCCCCCCCTTCCCAGACTGGAGCCTTCCTTCCCAGGCCTGGCATACCGCTAAGTAATCAGCTGCCTCTTCTTACTTAATCCTTACAGCTACCACATGAGGTGAGTGCTGTCAAAAGCCCCCACACTAACTGAGACCAGGGAAGGTTAAAAAGTTTGGCCAAGATCAGACTGCAAGCAAGTAGCAGATTTTAGATTAAGAGCAAGGGCTCTCTGACCCCAGACATGGGCTAGTAACTACCCTGCCGGCTGTGTTTCAATGGATGGAGGAGACGGTCAGGTGTTCCTGCGACTCTAAGAATGCAGGCTCCAAAGGAGCATGGTCGTGTAGACTAAGTCCCTAGAAAAAGGATGGCTCAAGAAGACTGGGAGGCTCTCAGATGCTTACTTCTCCCCTACAACAGGACATGGCCCTTATGAAGAAGAAGAGCTGGATACTTATGGAGAGTGTCATGGCCACACAACCAGCATAGCTCAAATGGAAAGGATGTGAGCAAAAGATGGAACGCTGGTGCAAAAGGGAGCCAGTGCCTACCCACCTGTTGGGAGCCAGTGCTCTGCACATAGTAGGTGCTCAGTTTATGTTTTTAAAGGGAGCTCAACAGAGCCCTGGCAGAGTACTTTCAGGAAGAAACAAATCAAAATGGGCTGCAGAGAAACAGAAGAGAGGGGCTCACGATAGAAAGGAGAACTCCTCCACTTCTATTTTATCTACTTTGTCAGTCAAAATAATGCTAATACTGGACAGAGGACTGTAGTCGTCAGAGTTCTCCAGAGAAACATAACCAAGAGAGTATGTATAGAGAGGGGGAAAAAAGAGAAAGGGAAAGATTTATTTTAAATAAGTGACTCATGTAATCATGGAGGCTTGACAAGTGCAAAATCTACAAAGTAGGCCTGCAGGCTGGAGACCCAGGAAAGAGTTGTGGTTTGAGTCTGAAGGTCATCTGCTGGCAGAATTCCCTCTTCTTCAAGGGACCTCAGTTTTTTTCCCATTCTGGCCTTCCACTAATTAGATGAGGCCCGTCTACCTTATGGAAGCATGCAGCTTTACTCCATGTCTACAATTTAAATTTTAATCTCATCTAGAAATTACTTCACAGAAACATCTAAGATAATGTTTGGCTAAATATCTGGGAGCTGTGGTCTAGCCAGGTTGACACAAAAAAAGTAAAGCATCCCAAGGACCAAGGACAGCAAGTGAGACAACTGAGGCCCAGGATGGCGGGGGGTGGCCACAGTGAATGGGTACCTGGATGACGCTAGCGGGGTCCTGCCTCCCACCTCAGTGACCCCCAGCATGCAATCAGCCTGTGGACCCTGGTGAGCTGTTCCAGCATTCAGAGATACGGGCAGTTCTGGGGGCCACAAAGGGCAAGAAGGTAACTCCAGAAACTTTGGCCCTTAAGTTTATCCTTGACACAAGGTTCTAAAATGCCAAAAATCATGCTTCAGAAGACCTCAGAAAAATAAGTAGCATGTCCCAGGAGTCAGGCGGGTCACAGGCAGCTGATCTCATTTTCTTATGGCGGGGGCTTGGGAATGGTAAATCAAGGAAATAATGGCGAGCAGCTTATCTAGGCTTCAGCAAGACACCACGGAAGGAATCCTAGAGGCCACAACAGAGAAATCCATTCAGGAACAAGTTTAACAGTTTCACAGTTGGTTGACTGAGCCCAGAATTCTAACTGGCATCACGTGGTGGGCTATCTCCCTCCACCCACCCTCCAGGCCCCCATTCTTAGCCCTGCCCTGTCCACTACTTCTCAGTGACATGACAACAACATGGTCAAAGTGTTTGTCAGATCTACTGATGATCCATCCCTCCAGGGAGTGCAGTTATTGACTTAAAGACAGAATACCAGAAGATTTTGATGGGATAGGATAATGGCTTAAATATTCTATAATAATGTTTAATAAAGGCAGTATTAGGTTATACACTTTTGGATGCAAAACAAAACAAAACAAAACAAAACACCTAACTTCACAAGTTTAAAGTATAGGAGACTTGTCTTTTGCAGCAGAAATTAAAGAGGGGAAAAAAACCTTACAGGATTATATTAACAATAAATGCATTATTGAAGAAAGTGTAATGTGGCCACCAGCTAAGGGCAACGGCTCCAGGGCGCTTCGTATAGCATGAGGTGGTGGCCCGTTCTGCTCTGGGCTGGCCAGATCTCACCTGAAGCATCCTGTCTCTTTCTAAGATCCGCAGTTTCAGAAGGATGGAAGCAGTGGAGAATATTTAGGGGAGAGTGGCCAGACAATGGAGGGATTCGCTTATTAGATATGAAGCAGTCTAAGGAAATTTGGGCTTGGGAATGTCTTGGAGGAACATGAGAAGAGCCGGACTGAGCTGTGTTGCACCAAAGGACATAACAGGGATCAGAAGTTGCCAGAGTTCCAATAAACAGACTGGTTCAACAGAAACCAGAATTTCCCAGCCATTAGAGAAGGTGGTCTGGCATCTGGTCATGGGAGGGGACATCACAGAGTCAACAGATAGAGCGGGTTTGTATGAGGTGAGCCTAGGAAAGGAATTCTAGCTTTTTGAAATGCCACAGCATGTGTAAATAAGAGTAAAAATAATCATGTAGCTGACATTTTCCATGCATCTTCTCAGTACTGAGCTCTGTGTTAAGAGTTTTACATTTAACATTAGCAGCAGACTTGGAAATAGGTGCTATCATTTACTTCTTGGTAAATGGACAAGGACGATGAGACCTAGGGATGCAAACTGAATAATCTTACTTGCCTGACCAGTTAGCAGTGGGCTAGAAAATTCAAACCCTGTTGAATTTTATCACTCCAGTGATAAAAGAGCCAATGCTCTTAAGGGAAGGGCTGAGTGCATTACATTTAAGAGCATAAGCCAGAAGAAGTCTCAGAGAAAGAGAACTGTCTTAGTCAATTCCTATGGGAACAGAACTCACAGGAGAAAATGTCACAAACTGCAAAGCAAAATAAAGCCCGTAAACCCAGGGCAGAATTCAGGACAGAAGCATCTCCAAAGATAGCCAACCCTTTGGAGGATGATCATGGACAATGTGAACTTGAGAGGTGTAAGGAAAAGACTCATGGAGGGTGGGCAGGAAGGAAGCCAGGACTGGTCAGTGGCCTGGCTGACCCCGAGGGCTGTCTCCATCAGAGGGAACAATAGGTCCCAGCCATTAGGCAGGTGATACAGCCCTCTGCAACAGGACTAGAGGGTCCTGCTCAGAAAACTAGGGGTACCTGTGGTCTCACAAACACGAGAATCATACCCCACCTACTTGGCAATTGGCCCTGGATCAAAATGGTAGAGATGAAAATGTACTATTTGAAACCAGAAAGGGATCTGACACTTTCAGTAGCAGAATTCTGAATTTTTGTAGCAGTCAGATTTAAAGCAGAGAAGCCAACAATGAAGAATGCAAAGGTGAAGAAATTTTGTCTTTATAATTGATCAGGATGATGTCAATTGGCTGGACGTTGCATCTAGCTCTTTCTTGTGTAATTCATCCATAGGTGAGAGAAATACACGGAAATGAGTCTTATATGCATTACCTCAAACAAATGGTTATGGTCTGAATTGTGTTCCACTAAAATTTGTTATATCGAAGTCCTAACCTGCGGTATCTCAGTACAATGCTGTATTTGGAGATAGTGCCTTTAAAGAACTAATTAAGGCAAAATGAGGTCATACAAGAGGGCCCTAATCCAAAATGACTGTCCTTATAAGAAGAGGGATTAAGACACAGACCAGCACATGCACATGCACATGCACAGAGAAAAGACCATGTGGGGACATATGGAGAAGGTGGCCATCTGCAAACCAAGGGGAGAGGCCTCAGAAGAAACCAAACCTGTCAACACCTCGATCTTGGACTTTCAACCTCCGGGAATCTGAGCAAATAAATTTCTGCTGTTGCAAGGTGCCCAGGATTTATATCTCTTGGGCCATCAGACATCACTGAGTCATCCCCAGCCTGTAAGCTTTCAGAGGTCCTTCAACCCACATAATCTCAGTCAGCATGTGAACTTGGATTTCACAAAACTTAGTAATGTCCTTCCGGTGGGATCCTAAGTAATAAGGAAAACAGTATAGAGCCAGGACTTCAACCTGGGACAGCACAAAGGCAAACAGAGAGACACACCCTCACCCAGAATTAGCTTGGAATAGTTGGAGAGAAGCAACTGAATTCAGGTTGAACACTGACAAGTCTGATGACAGAAGAAAAGTGCCACCAACATTACAAAAGGAAAGACCACAGATAGGTAGTTTGGAGTTATAATAGTGCTGTAATATGTGATTAATAAAGATTGATTAAAAATGGATTGGTCCTTAAGACAAGGGAATTCTCTTGCTACTTGGAACCAGTGGAACCCACAGCTCCCAGAGCCCCCCATCCTGGAATCACACATATTTGCATGTTGACATTGTTAATAAAGAACTATGGAGATAATTCAAATGAGCCCTGGGTTTTGGAAGTCACGGTTTTCCATTTTTAAGCTCTTCTTTTGCAAAAGCTTTTCAGGTGCACAGTGCATTTTATGGATGTTTAATAGAGTGACAAATTCCATGTGAGAGATTTTAGAAACTGTCAGGTGAAGTGAGCCAGCTGGGGCAATGGGGGTTCTTCT
The DNA here is from genome assembly GCF_002288905.1 of Enhydra lutris kenyoni. Classification (NCBI taxonomy): domain Eukaryota; kingdom Metazoa; phylum Chordata; class Mammalia; order Carnivora; family Mustelidae; genus Enhydra; species Enhydra lutris. Next base: position 11,069,870 of record NW_019154143.1, read on the forward strand.
CCCTGTGGCTGCTGCATGGGCTCTCAAGGTAATCCTCCTGAGGGAGTTCCAGCCATGGTTTGAGCAACATCAACCTTGGCAGAAACCTGTGCCGATCGAGGGCTCTTCCATAAGGGGCTGTCCTCATTTGTGTATTTGTGTCATAGTAGCCAGATGGGAATCAACCCACTTCTCCTGCTGAGTCCTGTACCTCTATCTCTGTGCTGATCTACCCATCAAAAGGGCACACAACAGGGCCCCGGTATACATAGCCTGGACACACCTCCCACCCCACCTGGACACGCCCCCCTCATGCCTGTGTGCACACTTGACTTCTGCCCCCAGATAGCCTTCTGTGTCCTCTGCTACACATCCAAAGCCACCTGCCTCTCAGGGCCTGGTCCTTATGGTGTCTTCTTCGCCAGCACTGTGGGCCTCAGGGTAGTCCTCCTCCAACCCCTCTCCAGGATTCTCCCTTCCTCCTTCATGCTTTCATAATTCAGACTGCTCTCCTTCAAGGCTGCAAGTTGCTTCCACCAGGATTCCTCTCCGATTCTCCGCTGCAGCCTCATCAGTAGTACCTTTGTGCTTAATGAAATAACGGTGGCTTTTTGCCACATTCCTATCTTATTAATTCTTCACGCGATGCAGAAATATTTCCCGTAGAATATGTTGGTGCTTTGTATAATGTAAGATGACTATCCTGTCAAGCACTAAGAACTGTCCATCAGTCTGTCCTGGTTATGAACCATGGCAGCGGATGGATTCAAATTTCAGGAACCAGATGTCTGCACAGGAGGGCACACTAGTGCATGTTCATACATAAATGTGAACACACATAAATTTATGCATGAGAGGAGGCAGTAAGGGGAAGGTACGGACCGGAGAGGCCAACTGAATTTCTTCGGGAGATTGTCTAGAGAGGCTGCATTCGATCCAAACATAGAGCCTCGGTCTAGGAAACGCTGTTCCTCAAACGCTCTTCGTCTTATGCATGAACACCAAGTGCCAAAACCCATGGCTTCCAAACCACAGGGCTTGTCTGAATTATCTACTTAGTCCTTTATTAACAAAGTCAACGTGCAAATTTGTGAGATTCCAGGATAAGCAGTTCAACCAGCAGTGGATTCTGTTGGTTCCAAAGAGCAAGAAGAGCCAGAGCCGGTTGGACAAGGCCTTACTGGAGCCACGTGTGTAAAACTCTGCTCCCTGGGGCTGTTGTTGCTGACCAGCCACAGCGAACTGTCTGTCACAGCCAGAGGGCCTGCTCGTGCCTCTCCCTTCTCCTGGTCACTGCTCATCCTCCATGTAGATGGCTTTCAAAGGGGTGGGCGGCAGTGTGCTCCTGGCACGCCAGTGTTCCCCCATGCTATCTGCTGGCTCCCCTGCCAGTATACCCTTGAGGGAAAGAGGGGGAACCCCTCTGTAATATTCTTAATGTGCCAGTGGGAGAAACTCTTTCCACTCCGTGCCCACCCCTCACGTGATCATAGCCATCCTCCTGACCCATCTGTACAGGCCCAGGTGTTACCATCTGTGCCGAGTTTTCGAAATGTCAGTGGTGACGTGGGCGGCCTGGAGTTTCAGAACTCAGCCAGTTGTCCGTGCTGCCACCTCTACCTTGACCTCGTGGGTCTGTTGGCTGTCTTGCCACCTGGGTCTGTCCCTTCCTGGCCATGCCAAGCTTCCATGTTGAGGTTGCATTCCTAGAGGGCGACCGGTCTCCAGAATGTCTTCAGTTCTTCCCACAAAGTCATCTTTCTAAAGCTGTGCATTCATCATCCTATCCCCTGCTCAAAACCTTTACGTGCTGTACACACACACACACACACACACGCGTGCAAGTGCACACACACACACGCACACATGTAGGCTGTCTGCAAGTGAAAGGCCCAACACTATGGTCTGCCTCTAACAAATTACCCCAGCCTCCTCTTTCCCCCAAGCCTGCCCTCACCAGCCAGCCCTAGATCCACCCCTTGTCACTATCCTCGCTCAGCCTCTTACCATGCCACTCTTCCCATCTGGGAAGATCTAGGGATTGTCTCTGATTTTTTAAAATTTTAATCCAAATGTCACTCTCTTTTATCCCATACTAACATATTCCTTCTAAACTTCTATAACATGGGTATGTTTTGTCCCAAAGTGCATTCTTTGGAACTCTGGTCCTATAAAATTCTCCAAGAAAAAAATAAGGGAAGGTTCCATCACCGCCTGCATTTAGGATTTACTGTCTATGTTATGGCATTTGGGATATTTACAAAGCATGGCCAAAGGCTCTGAGAAGTCCTGCAATTTAAAAAAAAAGTTTCTGTTAAATCAACCTGTAGTTCTTCATTCTACACTTGACTGTGGAATCTCTTGGGGCATAGTTTATTGTGTTCTACACCACTCACTGGTGCCTTCCTCGCCTCCATTGCCACATTATCAATAACTGACCCACCGGTGGTCTGAGCATAAAAACAGTGTAGAGGAAGTTTTATGGAAGCTTCTGTTTCCTATGGGGGCAAATGCCATGGGATGTTCTGGATGTTCCATTTCATAAACCATCTTGTTGGGTGAACTACCAGATTCCAGGACCCCTGCAGCTAGTCCTGACTCCAGTGGGTTCTCCTTGCTGGGAACCTGATCTGTCAAATCCTGAGGGAGAACTCACCAAAGAGCTGGGTGTTTAGAATTTCGGTAGGAATGGGGAGTTGGCTTCACAACCTGTGGTGCTTTCTCCATACCTGGACTGCAAACTTCCCCCTAGGGGGAGTACCTGGGTCTAATGTGTAGGTAGTGAGAGAATTGGGTCCATCCCTGCCTGATGCTTCTCAGTCCTGAAGGAAGGGACATAGTGGGTGGTGAGAGCAGAATCCCAAAGAGAAAAGAAGATTCCTTCAATCTGCAGGAATCCCCAGGGACTAGGATAAACTGGGAAAGTTGTCCAGCAGCTCCCTGCCATGAAGTATGTCTCAGATGGGCAGAGAGGACTTCTACAACTCCTGTTTCAGGGGTCCTGACTCTTAAGTTCTGGGGACCTTCAGGATAAGTACACGGTTGAGCCCTCAGATCAGTAGAGCACGTAGGCCTCCTGCTGGCAGCCTTCTTTCTCTGTGTGTCCTTCTAGTGCAGAGATCATGGCCCAGGTACAGCAGGTCCTGTGGCTAGAGGTTCTTTCAGAATTGCCCTGGAAATTCTATCCCTACCCCTTCATTTTTGTAAGTTGTTTTTAGCCACATTTCATGAATCAGGGCCTGCTGGGACATAAAGCAGTAGTGAAGAGTCCAAGTCATGAAAGGCAACTACATTTCAGCACCTGTTCCCTCTGCCTCCCGGCAGGGCTCCCTTAAACACTGTGCTTGAGGAGTGCAAGCATATGTGTGGACTCCCAGGAACACACTGGAATCCGTGACCCCTATCCAGGCCCAAGCCCCGAACATGTGGGACCCAGTGCAAAATGAACACGTGTGGCCCCTTGTTCCAAAACTATTCAGAATTTCAGGATGGAGACAGCAGAGTCAGAGAGCCCAGGTGTGGATTCTGAGCACGGAGCCCTGAACGATGGCACAGATCTTAAGTCCATGAGGTTGGTTCTGCGGGAATCTGCTGTGGACCCACAGGGAAGGGTGCTGGGGACTTAATGGTCTCCCTCCATAAGGACTTCATGGTGGCGAGACAGAAGTCACAGCATCCTGGAAAGCCTTCTTTGAGAGTGGGGGGCTTCAGGTTGGCCCTCTGGATGCTCTTCCTAGATTTCCACCCTCTGAAGCTGTTAGCAGACTGGAGCCCCGCTAAGTCTTCTGGTTTGAATCAAACTCCAAGCTTCAGTGGGGTCGAGTTCATTCCTGCAGACTGTGTCCATGCCTGCTTTTCAAATTATTTTCACAGATCTGGTTTCTCTGCCCCCAGGCTTCTTTTCTACCAGGATGGCACATCTACCTTTCACACTTGAGATCAAAGTTTACAATACACAAATATCCGAACCTGATTCTCCCCATGCCCAAAAGTCTTACCCAGGGTTGGACCAGCCTGGCCTGCGTCCAGCATGAGCACCTGCCTTTCCACAAGCTGACTGCCAGCTGGGCCCATTTATTCCAAGGTTCTTCTTGGCTCTCCACTCACATCCCCCTCTGCTGTCCCTCCACCATGTTCACCATCCACTTGTCCCAGGTTATCTACCCCTTCCCGTCTCTATCTCATATCCTCTGAAAGCTCTACAGTTCCCTCTATCCCTGAGCCCCAAGTTCAGAGAGGATATGTTGCCAAAAACTAAGTTCCACGTTCCAACCAGAATTGCCTACTTCACCTCTTCCAGCCCCCTCAATGTAAAACCCACACACGTAAAATATTTTCAGCAGGTAAAGGAGGCTGCTTAATAAATGGGACTAGGAAAGACACCGTGCATTTAGAGAAAGGTTTGATACCTCTTTTTCAAATGGTAAATGAGAATAAATTCCCATGAACTTGGTATTTTAAACCAGAAAGATAAAATTATAAAAAACCACAAGAAAAAAAAAATATGTAAGAATATTTTTTGTGTGTTTTAGACTTTCTGAGCAAGCCAAAACCTGGGTGTTTTAACATCCATAACAGATTAGATCACATAAAAATCGAATATTTCTGGGGTGCCTGGGTGGCTCAGTTTAAGTGGCTGCCTTTGGCTCAGGTCATGATCTCAGGGTACTGGGATTGAGCCCCACTTCGCCCTCACCTCCCGCCTGTGCTCTCTCTCAAATAAATTTAAAAAATCTTTTTAAAAAATTAAATATTTCTGGGGTGCCTGGGTGGCTCAGTGGGTTAAAGCCTCTGCCTTCGGCTCAGGTCATGATTCTAGGGTCCTGGGATCGAGCTCTGCATAGGGCTCTCTGCTCCGCAGGGAGCCTGCTTCCTCCTCTCTGCCTCTCTGCCTAATTGTGATCCAGTCTGTCAAATAAATAAATAAAATCTTTAAAAAAAATTATTTCTGTAAAATGAAAGACATAGTAAACAAAGTAGAAGGTCAAGCAACAGACTGGGAGAAACGATTTGTAACATATATGTCAAAGGTTTAAAACCCAGAATATGAGAAGAGCTCTAATAGAACAACAACCTAAAAGGAACAAAAGGGAAAGGAAGAAGAAAGGAATGGAAGGAGGAAGAGGATGCGAAGAGTACGAACAGGATGAAACAAATGCATAAACTATTTTCTTCTAAATAAAAAATTGAAAACTAAATGAAATTTCAAAAACAGGTGCGGGGGGCGCCTGGGTGGCTCATTTGGTTGGGCACCCAACTCTTGATTTTGGCTCAGGTCATGATCTCGGGGTTCTGGGATCAAGTCCTGTGTCAGGCTCTGTGCTGGGCATGAAATCTGCTTAAGACTCTCTCTTTCTCCTTTTCCCTATTCCTGCCTCTTCTCTCCCTCCCTTTCAGAAAAACAAACAAAACTAACAAAAAACAAAACAAAAAAAGCTTAGACAGTGAGAAGACCATTGCGCCATGAAGTCTGGGACATCAAAGACCCATAGACACCACGGATAAGCCTCCCTCCAGCTCTGAGGATAGGCCTGGCCTGACCATGACAGAGCCCCTTGGGGGGTCTCTTGGAGGCTTTGATGTGGGAGCACCTCAACGTTCTCAATGTTCTGCTCAACCACATAGAGGCCTTTCTCCCCAAAGTTTAAAAATAGAAAAAAGAATATAAGCAGGCAACTTATAAAGGAGGAATTATTAGCAAACCACAGCCCTTCTCCTTCAAACCAGCTTCCCTGCAGAACAATCCACTAATTTATACATTTGTTTTTAAAATCAGCATTTCTGGAGGCGAAGTTTAATCCTTTCCATTTTCTTTCAATGCACGGTTTATTGGATTTACATCCTAAAACTCCTCAAGGAAGGCAACTTTCTTTTTAAAGATTTTATTTTTAAGTAATCTCTACACCTAATGCGGGGCTTGAACTTATAACCCCCAGATCAAGAGTCACGTGCTCCACCGACGGAGCCAGCCAGGCGCCCCAGGGAGGGCAACTGTTAAGTCCACCCTCAAAGGCAGGATTTTCTGAAGGGACGCCAGTTGTGCATGGCTGCAGAGTAAGGTGACCACAAAAATGGCGCAAAGGGTGCTGTGGGGACTGTACTAGTCTACATTTTAAAGAAGACAGAATTATGTGATAGGCCGCCCATGCAATTATTAAATATTATACAGAGGAAAAACCCTGGAAGGAAACAAGTTGGAATGGGAACAGCAGAGAGCTCTACAGGGAGAAATGGGGGTGATTATCTTCTTCCCTGTCTTCTGTTCTGAAGTCCCGACCCTGGTGTCCTGACGGCTGACCCGGCCTGCCACCAGGGTCCCCCCAGCGGAGTCCTCTGCCTGGGGCAGTCACACAGCACCTCTACCCTTAGGATGCCTTCACCTGGTGCATTTACAGTTTCGTCAGATACTACCTTGGGGTAACAGATAAAACCTTCAGTTACATCACGCAGACATAGTTCTGCAGGCCATTTTGCTTGCTTCCAGTAAGGCCCTCAATTTTACAATAAAGGAGGTATTTAAAAAGCTTAAGGCTCATGCTTATAGCAAACAGGCAGCGACCCAGGGGCGCCAGCGACGGGTGTGTCCCCAGCCCAGTCACGAGAGCATCCCAGGCAGCACCCGTGGGAGAAGAGTCTCAACACCTCCCACTGCCTGGAACCGCTCCCTGGACCCAGTCCCCGGTCCCCGTGGCACCCTGTGAGCGCGCTCAGACGCCGCTCAGAGTCTGGGCTCCTCCGCCTCCTGACTTTGAAGTCAAGGTTTCGCTCTCTTGACGAATACTCATTGCTGAAGGCTACCCTTGCTACTAAAATAACTTTCCATGAAATACTCTTGACTGTAAATGCCCTGACATTATAAGAAATGCTCGTGTTTGTGTGTGGTTATGTCTTGTGTAACCGACGCCACCGGGTTTTCGAGGTGAAAATTGCTCGTTTTTGTCATTTCCAAAACCTGACATTCTTTCACTATAATGTGGCAACTTCTCAGTTCTTTAAACTATTTTTTTCTTTAAGTTCTCATGAATTGGCGGTTCCTGTTTTTCTGAACTGCTTGTCAAAGCTATGTTTTGTGTTAGGTTCACAGCCACCCCTGTTCAAGAACTAGGAAACAAAGCAAAAAATCCCCACAAAAGTGTGACTTCCCGGCCCTCTGGAGCCTCTCTGCTTGCTTTGTAAATTGTAATTTGGAGGGATGCGTGTGACCCTTGGAGAAAGGGAAAGGAGCGGGCAAGGGACAATGTGGGTAAAAGTTCCGATCGCCAGGGGAGATCCTGGTGTGAGGTTAGATGGCGCTCTGCTCACGCTCGCTCACGTGCAGACTGTGGCTCAGCAAACACGCCCCCCCCCCACCCCCCGGCATCCTGCCTGGGGACACATCGTGTGGCCCACCACAGCATGGATCCCATCACATATAAAGTTGAAGTGGGTCTTTCTCCCCAACCCTCCCCACCGCCCACCCTTACCCCTTTTCAAAAACCTAATGCAAAGATCAAATTCCGCTTTTTGACCTCTGGTTCTACAGTTCAGGAAAGTTAAAACAAAGCGAGAACATTCTATTTGCTTAACTAAAGCAGGACTGCCCGGACACAGGCCGAGCATGGCCACCGCCGACAGGTGGTGGCTAATCCAAGCTGAGCCGGACTCGGGATGGAAAGCTGCTCAGAGCAGCCTCCCTCAGCATCGGGAAGGATGTGCACCGTTTTAGTTTCCTAGAGTTGCCGTAACAAAGGACGATAAACTGGGGGCTCAAACCACAGAAACGTATTATCTCACTGTTCTGCAGATGAGAAGTCTGAGATCAAGGTGTGGCGGGGCCACGCTCCCATTGGAGGCAGCCACAGGAGAATTTGACCGCAACCTCCCTCCCAGCCTTCCTAGTTTGTGGCAGTCCCACTGCCATCCCCACCTGGCCTTCTCCCCATGCGTATGTCTGTATCCCAATGTCCCAGTCTCATTAGGACACCACTCACATTGGAAAAGGGGCCACCCTCTCCACTATGACCTCATCTTCAATCATGTCTACCATGACACCATTTCCAAATAAGGTCTCATTCTGAGTTACTCAAGGGGTAGGGCTTCAACATATGAGCTCTGGGGAGACACGATTCAGCCCGTAAACACACACAGAGGCCTTGAAGGGTGACTCACGAAGTCTGGACTTCCACTCACTTTCTCTGTCATTTTTTCTGCCGGTGTCTTCCCCCAAACTCTTTCCCCCCGAAAATAAATCGCCTTCTTATAAATATATTTGCTTTCCTGTTTGTTGGTGTCAAATTACAGACTGTTTAAAAAGCGTGACATTCCATACAACTCAAAATCCTGCTGATGGAAACAGTCCCAGTCGGGAGGTGCCTCTCAGGGATGCCACCAGCCAGCTGGCCTCTGGAAGGAGCAGGGCCACCCAGATGGGGCCCAGGCTGTCATGTCTCAGCGCGGATGTCCTGTCTCCCTGGGCTCCGTGCTGCCTTCTGTCCTGCAACCCCATAGGTGCTTTGAGGGTAAAACCCAGGAAGCCCCTCGGGCCCTGGGGCAGCTGTGAGGACAGCTGACTGCTGAGAAACCAGCTGTGACTGGTCGGCTGGCTGTCTGGCCTGAACTCTGGCTCCCCCACTCGTTAGTTCTGTGACCACCGCCCCCCCCCCCCCCCCCCCCCCCCGAGAAATGGAGATCCTCACGGAGGGTGATTCCGCGACACCTGGACAAGGGCCAGGCCCAGAGAAGACCATGAGATGTCAGCCGTGGCCACTTGAGGTGCCTCTGGCCATGGCGAAAGCACGAACTTTCACTTAGGGAGATTTGCTTAGAATAATTCCGAGATGAATTTTTTTCTTTTTCAACTCTCAATCTCCACCTCCTCATCCATCTCTTTTGTGAATAAAATTTGGTGTCAAACTGGCTATGGGGGTCCCGGGCCGGCATGAAGCCCTGGGCATCCAAATCACTGTTTACTTTCTGGCCCTCAGCCAGCTGCCTGATCGCCACCCTGGGTCAGCAGAGTCCTGGGCTGTGAAATCACATCTCAGCCCCCTGCCCTGGACCCTCAGGATGGCCCTGACCACTCTGGTCTGGGGCTTCACCAGGCACCGGAGCGCGTAAACGGTGTCTCCCCTGTGCACCCACCTGTCCCCTAGATGCCCACACAAGCACAGGACCAGGGTGCAGGAGAAGGGGCAGTGTGGCCAGCCCAGCAGGCCGGAACGCAGGGAGGGAACACGCAGCCCAGTGCTCTCGAGAACACAAAAGTGCTTTAGCAGTAAAAATGATTGTGATGGTTTTTTCAGAAAGTAGGAAAGAAAGGGAAAAGATTCATTCAAATACCTGCTTACATTTGCATAAAGAAATTCTGGACAGATAAGCGATGAAGAGCAGGGTTTCGGTGGGGGGGTCAATGGGAACGGGGTAGGAGACAGGGGTAAGAGCGTGCTTTTCATCTGACCCCTCACTTACTTTCGCTTTCGAAACTTATTCAAAGAATTAATTAAAGCTGGAAACTCTATTCCTTATTCACATTGGCAGATTAAGAGAGACATCCCCGATGCTGAAAAGCATCAGCTGAAGGTCAGTGGCACTTTTGATGAGGGCCCTTTTCCAGGTGAGAACCTCTAGGTGCCCCTGGCAGGAGTGCGCTCCCCATGACTAATCACAGAGCTTCCAGCAAGATTCCTTGAGGTTGTGGAAGAGCTGCTCGGGCAGAGGTTCCAAAAAAGTTGACTTCCTTTGCAGGATTTATTTGAACGATCGGAAAAGGCTTTAATCTGGTTGTGGTCTTGGAAAACAGAATCCCACACAAAGCCCGACATTGGCCAGTTGGGGGTTTGTGATGTTTTGGGATGAGGCTGATGAGAATCTGGGCTCTGCCTTGGCCTGTGCTCCCTGAGACTCTTGAGAACTTTAGCCCGCTGGTCTGCAACATGGGCTAAGAGTGTCCAGTCCTCATGGGATGGATGTGGGGATTGAACAAGTTAATGGCTATAATGCAGCCAGCACACACCAGGCCTATGGAACATGTTCCATAATTATTAGCTTCTCTGTCCCCTACTGCTGTCAGGAGGCCCTTTCAGAATTGAGTTACTACATACAGTTTAAGCAGGATGATTAATCTCCCCTAAGTCTTGCACAAGATATAAATTAAAACCTCCAACATGAGAACCAGGGGCCTCCCCTTTACCACCACTACAGCACTGAGCAACTGTAATGATCTTTGGAAGCTGCTTGCTCAGAAAGTTCTGGAACTCTCTCTTTCCTGAAACTTGGAGAACCATTTCCATTTCAGTAAGAAGTCCTCTTGCCACTCACTGGCTATTCATTTTTATAGAGAACAGTAGAAATGAGAGTTGGAAGATTCTAATAATTTTGGCAAGCAGAGGGCAGGTGGAGGTGGGGTTGGGCTGCAAGGACACTGGGCTCAGTTAAAGGCTATGCAATGACTGGGGGAGGCAGCCATCCAGTCCCCCTTAAGTGACCATTCCTATTCTGTGCCAGTGCCCCCGGGGATGGATGCAGCGGGTGAACACTGAGCAGGCGGGACCCACTTTGGGGAGGTGAGACAGTGCCTGGGTGACTCACTTTCTCAGCCGGAACATTCTGGTCTGCAGTCACCACTTGTGCTGCTGGGTGGCAGTCTGCACTCACTCTGCGTCTCTGCTCTCCCTTCCCCAGAGCAGGCACTTCTGGGGACTTCAAAGGGACCGCTGCACAGAGACAGGCGCCCATCCGTCAGGCCGGGCTCAGAGGTGCCTACTTGAAAAGCCTACCTGAAGTGAATCACATTCATCCAAGCCACAGACCCCGAGGGTGTGACTCTGTATAAGCAACGAAACCAACACTCGCCACCTGAGCGTTCAGATGTTCTAGATGTTTAAGGTGACTGACCGCTAGCATCTGGCATCGGACTGTAGGGTTTGCGAGCCTCACTGAAGGAAAGCTGCCTGTTTAAGGAGGGAGTGGGGGAGAACGAGACAGAAAGAGGGTGGCTACCCATTAGGAGAAGTCTGGCTGAGTGTGTAAATCATCAGTACCTGCCCCGTTTGTCAATGGGGTCACACCACATATTTGATTTTGTGATGTGTCTCGTCACCCCCTTCATCTGCAACCGTGAAATCTGTGCAGGAAGGGGAGCTGCTGGTGTTCAATGGGGTGCCCCAGAATGCTAGATGCGGGCAACCCTGAAGACAGGCCCTAGTGGATACCAGAGGTCTCTGCTCTCGGTCTACACTGAGCCAAACGGTCTTCTGGAGAAGAGGAAAAGGGAGGGACCCCTCTCTAACTTGCAGATGAAGGCAAGCTTCATATTTTATGTTAGAGAGTATTTAGGCCAAATCTAGGAGATTAAACCAAAAGTCAGTACCCGGATGCAAAACGCAGGAGAAGGGGCTTTGTACACATCCCCCACCCAAAGAGGCCATGATGTTGGCCAACAGATGGGTGTGTGGGTCCCAGACCTCAGCCTTGGGTCCAGGACAAGGCCGGTCACTGCGCTCATGGGAAGGGAGACATCAGAAAACTGGGGTCCATGACCAGAAGGGCAGCCTGGGGTCAAGGCTGCCAAACACCTCAGCACCCACTTTCGGGAACTATGGGAAGAAGTAAGAGCTTGAGCACAGTGCTAACAGCGAGGTGACTAGAAGGGCTCACCGAGAAAGAAGCCAGGGCTTCTGTGATAATTCAGCAGTTTCTGGGACAGAAGAATGGCCCAGTGAATATTAATGAGTGTGCTGAATTATGACCATCGTCGTGACCACAGATATGACTGGATGGCTTCAGGGCTACATCCAACATGTGGAAGTGCCAGAAAACAGGCTCTGCATTATTGATCCACTGGCTTCTCCACCAGTGCTTTGCAGTGATGGGATGGGCTGTCTCTGGGAGGAGAGAGGGGTTTAAGTACAGATTAAAGGGCCCCTTCTAGAGCTCACCTAGAAGGCCTGCTGGAGTGGGCCATGTCCTTTGACCCCAGAGAACTCCTGATAGGAAGTGAAGAGTGTCTTTGTAATGGTAATGACCCCAAGTTGGGTTGTTGAGAGCTCCCGGTGTGGGGGTCACCCCACTGCACTGTACAAACGATCAGAGAGGCTTGGTGACTCACTCACCGTCACACAGATCCCCAGGGGGAGCCGGAACCTACTCTAGCTGTCAATCCATACAGGGAGAACAAAGCAAGACACCAGTGCATAAACCGACTCCTTTCAGATCTCCACACAAGTGGAGGTACCCTCACAGCCCACCCCGTGTCCGTGAGGACCCTCATCCTGCACCACCGGCAGCCCCCTCCAGCAGCCCTTCTAACAACCACATTTGCTTATCACCTGCCTCCAGAGGTCTCAGTAAACACTTGAGGGATACTGAAGGAATAAAGGAAGGAACAGACAGCGGGATCTCTCTCCCCTAGCTCTAGCCTGTACAGTTCACGTTCCCTCTGGGCCTGGAGAAAATGGAATGTGGAGGCAAGATGATGGGATTCCTCAGAGTGGATGGACCATAGCTGGGGGGAGATCAGGGGGCCCCAGAGAAAGGTGTCTGTGGTCAGAAACACACAGCAAAATTAGGAAGCCATTCCAGTAACCACAGCCAGTACGACGGAACACTTACAGTGCGTGTCACTTGGCTAAGAATTCTCCACGCGGTGAGCGCTCTCGTCCTCGAAACCACCCTCTGTGGTGCTTACTCCTCTGTCCCTACTTCTCAGGTGAGGAGATGGAGGCCAGGGGACACTGAGGTTGTGTGGCCAGGAGCTGGGGGAGCGGAGGCGTCATCCTCGTGGTGGCCCATGGCCTCCACGTGGCCAGACAGTCCATGGAATAGAGCAAACAGCACAGCGCCTGGGGGCCTGGCTTCAGGGGAGGGACACGGCATGTCCCAGCACCCCACACCCATGGAAGGACATCACTTTGCTACGCAGTGGAACAGGCCGGGGGCAGGGGGGAGGAGGGGCGTGGGCCTGGGGCCTGGGTTGGCTGTCCTTCATCCGTTCAGCTCAGCTCCCTGCTGCTTGTGTGCTTCCTGTCCATTATGGCTGAACATGGTTTAATGCTTCTCCCTTAACAAGCCAAAAGAGTCAAAAGACTCACTTGGAGGATGTGTAGGATGACAATGACAGGGACCAAGCCTGAGGTGTCCCTTGGGCCAATCTCCTCAGTCCCCAGAATGGCTCCACACAAACAAAAATAAGGATGCCTTTCCCCAAACAGGAAAGCTCATGATCAAATACCACAAGCCCAGACAGTCTGTCTATGTGCATCTCACCTGAGGCCCTCACACCTGGAAGAAACCAGCAGACAGCTGGCAGGAACATTCTCAGTGTCAGGTGCCCGGCCTGGGCCACCTCCTGGGCAGGTCGTTCTCTGAACACTGGAGGCCCTGACAGTCCGCTTGAGGTTTTATCCCCAGAGAGGGGGACACTGAGGCTTAGAGTAGTGGCCCTGGTGGCCAAGATGTAGGAGCCTCACCTGCCTGGCCCAGAAACTCTCCACCCCTCTGACAACTGACTGAGAGCCAGGCTCAACTTGACCCCTTCAGCCCAGGGCCACATCTGTTGCTAGGGTGATGGCCCATCTTTCAAAGCTGCCCAGATTAGGAAAACATGCTCTAGATACATGTTTTCTAATATGACAGCCACTGGCCACATGTGGCTACGTACATTAACATTTAAATGAATTGAAATAAAATACACGTTCAAATTCCATTTCTCAGTCACATCAGTCACTTTTCAAGTGCTCAGTAGCCACATGTGGCTTGTGGCTGCCTAGTGGCCTGGAGAACACACATTTTTATCATCCCGGAGAGTTCTGTTGAACGGTGCTGTTCTGGAGGCTTTGGGAAGTCAGAAGAAGATAGCATGTGACGTCTGCAGGTCCTCTGAGAGAGCTGTGTTTCTGACTCCTCTGCTATCACTGTTCTTTCTTGCCCCCTACCCAGGCCAAGGCCAAGGCTAGGACAGGGGCCCAGGTTAGGAGAGGCCCAGCAGCAGTCGGCAGATAGGATGAGGCCTAGACAGGGTGCCCCAACCAGACACTCTGCAGCAGCAGGGGCTGGGAGCAGCGGCATGTTTCCAGGAGGGGCCTGGGTCAGGGACAGACCACCAGGTCATGCAGGCTCCTCTGGCTGCAGTGGGAGGCTGAGGGGCTCTGGAGCCCCACACCTGCTGAGTCCCAGGTGTTGTACAGCAAGGGTGGCGGCCACCTCAGAGAGCAGACTGCCCCACGCCCGTTGTCTGGCCCCACGCACCCCTGAGATTGTGTGATGACTCCAGGAGCACTGGGACAAACAAAGTTTCCCGATAATGACAGAACATGCATTTTCCCTCAGCTGGGTTGAGGGGGTAATGTAGGGGCAGGGTGAGCTTCAAGAGATTTTGAGAATAAAGGAGTTACATCCTTGATACCTTAGCACTATAGACTGAAATTCGTACCCACTAAACAGATCAGCTAGATGAGTAGAGCAATTATTGGGGAGACAGGGGATGATAGGGAAATGGGCACAGGAGGGACGAATCTGTTCCAAAAATCCTCATCATCATTTCCTGAGATGACGTGAGTGTCGTAGCTGCTGAGGCTCTACAGCGGGGCAGCCAAGGGTCCCGGGCCCTTCTGTGGCTGCTCTCTGCCCTAAATGTTTTCATTTATTTTAAAATCAGAAGAGAAACCAAAATATAATGAAAATGAACATATAATGATCAATCCAGTTTAAATGACATTCATCTTTATATTGCGACAGTCAGAATACGTCCTTACATGAGGAAGGAGCCACAAAGGCTAAGCACCTGGAGTTCATAAAATTCACTATACGCAGCCTTGAACTTTTGCTCCTCATACCAGAGGCATAAAAGGCAGCTCCACACAAAGGGAACTGATGTCTCAACAGACCCTCCTAGTTGACCTGCAGATTGAATTTCAGCAGTGATGTCTCATACCTCCCTCTGCATCAATCAGGTCAACCCACTCCAAAAATAGGCACATCTCCAGGCAAAACACCTAGTCTCCCAAAGCCCTGGGACCATTTGCCTGCTCTGCCATCCTTAGCATTGCCTTTCTTTCTCCATGTTGTCTTGTGTTTTCAAGAAGGCTACTGGAGGTCCAGCCATCACCTTTGCATTCCACACAGGAAGACAGAGGGAAGTGGAGGACAAAAGGTTAAGCCTCTTAGATGTCAGGCTCCTTCAAGGAGCTTTCCTAAAATCTCCATCTCCCATTGCAGCCTATGTGTTTCATTGGCCAGCCATCTGTCTATGTGAATTTTCCCTCTGCAGTGGCATAAATGTATCATGTAATGTAAAGGAGCTGGAGAAGGAAGAAGGATGAACAAGGCTCTGAGATGGTACAAAGCAAACACAGAAGGGGACTCAGTCCAAGGCAGAATGACAGCAAACACCCCCTGCTCAAAAATCCATCCTGTCTCATGTATCATCACGGCCCTGGTTGTGCCACCAGGTAATGGGGTCATGTGGAATGGAGGGTATGACCGGTTCACCTTCTCTGGCCTTTGATCAGGTTGAATTATGTGAATAAACTCCATTTCCTTGGAGCTGAAACTCTTCTCCTTCTCCATTCTGCTCTTTGCTGGAACACTGCCGAACCTTGGAGGCCCAGTCTGGAGGAAGCCCAGTCTGGTATCCTCGGGGCTGTAAGGGCGTGGTCCTGACTCCGGAGCTGACTCTGGAAAAGCTGGCTACAACAGACGGGTGAGTCATGAACCCAGACATAGCTGAGATTCCTGGTATGTGCTCCGGGGGGAAAGAATGCTAAGCTTGGACTGCTTTCCTTCGAGGCAGGAGATGCTACAGGATGTAAGGCTCCCCCCCTCCCTGCACCTGTCCCCTGGGGCACTTACAATGGCCTGACGTTATTGGGCTCATGTCTATTTCACCAGAAAGACAGAAATAAGAAAGAGCTGGTCTGCCAGCTCACCTCCACATCCCTGGGTCAAAGAACCAGACGGTTGGGTTCAAAAAGAAGCTCCTCTCCTTACTGACAGCTGATTTGGCCGGCTCCTTAGAAGGGCTAGAAGGGCTCCCCTAGCCCTTCTGCATCCCAGCTTCCTCATCTGAATGATGGGGATGGTAATGATAACCTGCCACACGGTTCTGGGAGGACTAAATGAAGTCATCTTTGCAAAGCATCCAGAAGAGTGCTTGGCCCTAAGCGAGCATTCAGTAAACAAAGGAGTGTTTGGATTTTCATTATTTTATTGGGTAAATGTGAAGTATTTGCTGATGCATGAATGAAAGGAAATCTTCTTTGACTATTAATACCAAAATCAAACAAGTGATTTCTGTCCCTTTGAACATCCTCCTCCAAGTTGTCCCCCTCCAAGTTGCCCTTGAAGTCAGTCTCCTCCTCTGAGTTCTGATGAGAGCAATGTGGTTATTTTACAAAGTAGACTCTGACCCCAGAGGAGCTAAGTGACTTGTCCTGGGCCCAGTTATGGGACCGAGAATGCTGTAGAACATAAATCCAGCTATCTTCAGGAGCACTCTGTCATGGAGGCTGTTTGTTGCCTATCCTACGTCCATTTTCCTCTACTTCCTGTGTCGTCAACAACTCCTGTGTTGTCAGAGGCAGCAATGTACCTAGTTAAGAAACTGCATTCCCCAGGCTGCTTTACAGATACGGTGGCCAATAAAAGAGGCAGAAAGAGTTACTTGGGGGTTCTAGGAAAGCTGTTGAAAGGAGACTGACGATGCTTAGCTTTCTGTGACCCACTTTACTCTTTCCTCCTGTGTGGAATGCAGAGGTGATGGCTGGAGCTCCAGCAGCATTATTAAAACCATAAGACAATTTTAAGGAAGGAAGCCACTGCAAAGGGATGCAGAGAAGAGAGATGAAGGAACTGGCTGCCCATTGACCTTTGCCCTGGACAGCCTGCTTCCAATCTTTTTCTGTCTGAGAGAAAGTAAGCCTGGTGGTTGCTGGAGGACTGCTATTTTGTAAAGTTTTCCCTTATATCTGCCTAAATTGATAGAAACCCAGGCATTCCTCACACTCTACAAATGATTTGTCCAGGGAAAACAACTAAAGTGATACATTTATGCCTTTGCTAAAAATTCCAGTATTTTAAGTATGATACAGTTTTGAAAGGGCAGCATACAGGGAAAGGCTAAAAGCCTCCTTGGCAGAAAACCTTCCTTGCAAGGCAACAGATCCTAAAAACAAAGGATAAGCAGGAAAACCGCAATGGATAAGATTTGATACCACCATTAGCTTTTTTCTAGTATAGAAAATGCAAGAAAACTGGGTGTTTCTCTCTCTCTCCCTCTTTTTAATCAGAGGAATCATCTGAGACCAAACAAGCCTCCCCACCACTCCTCCTTCCTGTGGGCCCAACTTCCTTCTGATCCACTGCTGGCTTCCCCTCGCCTGAGCTCTGCGGTCTAACCAGAACCCTCCAGATGTTGGGAGGTGCCCAAGGTCTGTCCCCCCAGCACTGGGCCAACCCACGACTGCCCTGCTGCAGCACTGGGAGCAGAGATGGTCCTCTGGGCTTGGGGACAGGTAGCAGCTGCAGAACAAAAGTGCCCACCAAGTGGCACCATTTGTAATGGACCAACACGACCCAGCCATGCTCAGCGTGCAAAGCCTCGACTTCCAGAAAGGCCATGTATAAAGCCCCCGAGGCCTTATGTCGGCAGTGCGGTTATCAGAGAAGGCTGACTGGACAAAGGGACTCAGGGGGCCCTTCTCGTGGACCCCTGCAGGAAGCGTGTGAAAATTCGGCTTCTGGGGCACTGCACGATCTTGGATATCTTCAGAATTGGCAAGGAAAGGTTATGTTCTGTTCGGTCTCGTTTTAGTTTTAAGTGTATCTTACTTAATATTTTCAATATGAGTCAGCTCCATGTACTGGGCTGATTCTCAAACAGCTAGAAGGGGACTGGAACTGCCTTTAGACAGGAAGCCTGGGTACAGCGTCCAGCTGCTTCCACCCTGGGAGCAGGTCTGAGGCCAGCGGTCCTGGATTCTCGGGACGGGGGCCCCAATCTGCTGGATTACAGACAGCACCCTTGGGAGCCCTGGCTTTTCCTGACTCTCCTCTCCTGATGGAGGTAAAGGCGCCCTCCTCAGAACAGCTGCCCTGCCTGATTCACCTGTCCAGGATGCGCGCACCTTGAATAAGTCGAGCAACCGGCTGTCGTTCCTATCTTACAGCATGGGTATGTGTGTGCTTCGCGGGCAGGGGGCTAAAGGAAATGCACAGAAAGTTACTACCATGTGGTTGGGCTGAAGGCAAGGGGAGCTGTCCTCACTGTGATGATACTGACATTAGAGACGATGGCCATGAGGACGGCGACATCTAGTACCCTGGGTTTTCCTGAACAGAACCATGAAGCATTTCCCATTTACCTAATCAATAGATGTCCTGCAAACGCAGAACATGACACAGATGGGAACTCGCTACAGGAGCACGAGAGCCCATTTTTTTGTGGGGGCCCAGGCTGGGACAGAAAGGTGTCCGGGTGTATGTCTGAGTCAGTGACTGTGTGCTTAACAACTGTAACCCGTCACTAATCTTAACAAGGAGCAAAGAAGCTGGTACTCTTATCAATTCCATTTTACAATGAGGAAGGTAGGACACCAAGAAGCTTAGTAACTTGCCCAACATGGGGGTGAGCTCTGCATATGGCAACCGGTGGTGGCACACCAGTCAGGTACTACAAAAAACCTCTTGGCAGGAGGTAATGAAAGCCCGAGTGGGGATGCTGATGCATGGTGTGGAGGGGGAGACAGGGCCCACAAGCGACAGGCCGGTCTGAAAGCTAAGGGCACCATGACAATAGGGCACTGGGCCATTTCCGAGTGTCATCAAGCTGCCAGCATTTTCTTCTTGCTGCAGGTGTCCTTTTAAAATATCTGCTCGGTTTCTCTCGTAGATTGTTTCCCTTTTTACTCCCTGCTTTTGCATCCTCACTTAGAATCAGCCTCTTTTGGTAGCTGGAAAATATGACAGAGCAGCAAATCATATTAATGAATGCTCTATTTTCAGACCTGCCCAGAGCCTTATTTCTGGCCTTTTTAAATAACTCTCCTGATTATAAAAGTGATCATATCAGTTGCCACAGACTTATTTCTCATGGGTAAGTGGTAAATTGACTTCCAGCGTTCATACAACTGCCCGAATTCTACATGAAAGAATACAATCAACGTCTAGGATAAAATCAACCGCCTCAAAACTACTTCCCAACGGCGCTTATCCAGGGGGATTTGGAGACTCGGGACCTAGTGACGAACACATGTTGACACCTGGAATGTTCTCTGAAATGGGGACAAGAGAGAATGCTCATGTGCCCGAGCCACTGAGGCACTGCCTAGGGCATTTTGCCTTTTGGGGCTCTTCTCTCCAGGAAGATGGCATTTCTCCGAGCGCTTACAAAGATCACTCACCAAGAGAGACAGACTGGGCTGGGCTCCCACCTCAAGAAACCCCTGTCATCTCCCTTGCTGAGGCGCCGAGTTGATCCCGAGAATCTCAGCCTTGGAACACCCACTGATTACACTGAAATCACAAGATCTTGCTTGGGAAAGTCATGCCACTAACTCAGGGGCCACAAGCCCAGATGCCTTCAGAGTCAAGGTAAGAAGGGAAGTGGATAGAGGTAACATCGAGGGGCTCTCTTCTGTGTTCAGACCCTGTTGGAAGTCTGGAAGCTGATGCTAAGTCTCTGAGCTTCCCCAGTGGCCCTCCGAGGCAGGCAGCAACCACAGTCTGGAAGCCCAAGGCTACCAGAGCCTTGCAACATTAGGGTTCAATAGAGCCCATGATCCAAAGAATAGGTGACCCATAGTCAACAAAATACCAAAAAAAAAAAAAAAAAAAAGCAAAACAACAACAAAAACCCAAAAAAAACCCAAACAGCCACTGATCCTGGGCAGGCCAACAGAATCTGAGGGGGTTAGACATGGATTCAAACAGGACTGCATTCGTTTTTTGAGCCTCCTGCCTGCAACTCCAGTTTTGTTTTTTTTTTTAATTTCCTAACATTCTTTTCAGTTTATAAGAAGAGTCAGGTCCAAGGGAAGATTTCTTCCTTGGAATCCTGCTCTCTGATGTTAAGGTAACACTCCCACCCCACCCCACCCCGCCCCAAACCCTTCCCTGCTGCGTGATGGGCGCAGAAGGCCAGCTTCAAAGCTCAAGCTATCACGTCTCCCTGCTCCCACTCCATCCTTTAGCAGGTGTGACGACATGGGGACACGGGATGCAGCCCTAACCCTGGGCCATCCCAGCCTTTCATAAACTCTGGATTTGTAACTTAACAAATTAGAAACTCAGCCAGGTCTGTCAAGGCCGACCCTAAAAAATCAAAGTCAGCCGAAGGGGAGGGTCCTGGCAGAGGGACCCCTTAGCAAAGCTAAGTCCCCCACAAGAGCTGGGACTGAAGCCAGGAGGGGGTCGCCGCACAAGGGAGGCACCCAGAGTTGATTTTAACCAAAGACCAAACAGCCAGATCGTCCTGGAGGGGTCGGCCAGCCACCGTGCTGGGCTCGGGGGCAGATCACTTGCTCTCTCAGAGCTGCTCCAATTTTAGAAATTGGGTGCTGACTCATTATTAACCCAGAAAGCCCACACACTCAAATGACTCTACTGAAAAAGCTCCCTGTCATACCCTGCTTACTGGTGTGCAGTTTTTTAAGCAAATTCAAAAAATGTTTATCACAAGGTATTTATGACATTTTAACCGTTTCATTTACAGTAACTAGAATGACATTTAAAAAAAATGTTTCCTGTATTTTACTTGACTGTAAAGCTAAGCCTCATCAGAATAGTAACAGGTTGAGAAACACATTATCAAGGTCATATCAGGCCTCAAGGATTCAACAACCCAATCCTCACCTCCCCTGCTGGCCCCAAGCCCCCGGACCCCCACATATTTTCTTTCTGACTTTATCACAGTTTGTGACATTGAATCACAAGCAAAAAGAAAAGACATAAAATAAGTTCCCAGAATCATTCATAGGCTCATAGAGAAGGAAGCCCAAATGCTGCCTCTCTACTGTATTTTCTTGCACTAAAAACTGGGCAGCTCAGACCACACGGCCAGAAATTTCTCAGGGGCTGTCTTCCCTCCACCTCTGAGAAGCGGAAGCCGGCCCAACCTCAGCACCCCTGGGTTAGCACCCACTCACCCACCTCCATCTCTGAATTTCTCCATGGCTCCAGAGACAAGACTGGAACAGTTTATTTTCCAGCCCAGCACCCCTCTCTCTCCTGGGATAACACAGTGTATGATGAGTATCAACCTTCTCCCCATTAACCGCAGAGACAAGCACCCTACAACACAATGGTTCTGGGGGTGGGGGCAGAGATTAGGGGTGCTCCAAGTCTCGAATGCGGTATCCCCTCCAAGATGCAACAGCTTTAACCCATCCGAGACTCAGGGGCAGACGCTAGAAATGATCATAAAAATGAGAGACACGGACTCACCGGGGAGAAGCGGCTGGCTCCACCTTCCCGCCACCCGAGCTGCGGAGGACTGAGGCTCACGCTGGCTCAGCCACAGCCCGCCTGGAATGCCAGCCCGCCGCCCGAGCAGCCGGCTGTCATGACTTCCCTCCATTCCCCATCACGTCCGCACGGCTGAGACCAAGAAAAGAGAAAGAAAGAAAGAAAGAAAGAAATTAAGAGAGGGAAAAAAAGAAAGAAAGAAAAGAAAGAAAAAAGAGGGAAAAAGAAGAAGAAGAAGAAAAAGAAAAAGAAAAAAAAAGGGCGCACACCTCAGTCTCTGTTCTCATTGGAACGAGATGACTCATGCTGACTCACAGCCACCACTTCCTCTCCAACATTCTCTTCATAGTTGTGAGCTGGGCTGGTCCCGTTCCCAGGGTCTCTGCAGCCCTTCCTGGAAGAACAGCCTTCTGACCCTGGCAAAGCCACCCCAGCGCTGACCTCATGTGGAGCCCCCCGGGAGCGCCTACACAGGGGAAATGCTTTATTTAGGAGACATGAGCCAAAGGACAATAAAATGCACGAATCCCATGCGCATTTGAATTTCAAATACACACTGCAATTCTGTAATATCTCGCAAAGCTCCTATGAACCACTCGCTCGTTTCAAGGCATTACAGGCAAGGGAAGAGAATGGAACAAGGTCTCATTCTTCAAGGAGGTCGGGTCTACTCTTGCCCTAGCGAGACTGATTGCAGAGCATGTCTTCTGCATGCCTTACTCTGACATAACAAATCATGGGATCTAAAATCCGGATCTCTTCAAAGCTGTTTGTGAGGAGGGCGTGGGCTTTGCTTCGGGGATTCAGTGACTTCCAAAATCTTTTCCATCCATCTTTCAGACTTCAAAAATTCGCAAGAGATGAACATTAAAATCCCAAGAAATGCAAGGAAGGTGTAGCACTGGAACTTTTAAAGACTGTTCATGAATGTTAACAGGCAAGGACAGAGGGTAGCCTGTGCCTCCTGGTTTTTTCTGGAATGATACCGTGGGTGGGGCAGTCTTCCCCAGCTTCCTGCATTTTTAAATTATGAGAGGCTATGGAGGAGAGCAGGATCCACGTGGCGCTCAGCCGCCTCCCAAGAAGCCCAGAAGGGCGGCTGTGATTGCATTAGGATGACCGTGCTTTCTGGAAGGTCTCACACCAAGGCCACTCGTGAACACTGATGCTCTTGAGACACGTTTTGATTTAGTGCCTACTGCTGTGTAGGCCACACTCCAACACCCCTAACGGACACCGAGAAAATAAGGAAACAATATTTTTTGGAGGCCAGAAGACTATGGCAAGGCGTATCTGTGTCCAGTGGACCTCACCCCGGGGGGGTCAGAAGACTGAGTTTCCATTTACAGCAAGATTCATCTTAGGGGTAAATTGTTCAGTATTCTATGAGGTTCTTTTAACAGGAGAATCAGGGTGTTTTCTATCAGGCCCCAGGGCTTTGACTTCCCTATGAAAACTGCAGTGTGCCAACTGGCCAAATGGTCTCATTTCTGGAAGTTTTTTTTCCTCCCAGGAGAGAGGAAAGCCTGTTGGTTTTCTGGAATTTAGGGCTAGCTTTATTGTGCCATTTGCTGCAGTGTTTTCTCTGGGGAGAATGGGGAATAGAGATGGGGTCAGCAGCCTCATGAACAGCCTGAAGATGGGGCTTCAGCAAGGCCTTAGGTCATCCCCGAGGGACATCTCTTAGCTGGTAGTGGCCCAGTAGAAACGGGAGGCCTCACAGAAGCCAGGAGTCTGCAAAGACTCTTGAACCAGGGGTTCTGGGTTGTGATTTTTGTCCTATATGTAGAAAGCCAAACTTTATTTTATTTATGAAGACTTGTATTAAGTCAACTCATTAATCCCTGGGAGGGAACTAAAAAAAAATCAATTAAAAAAATCACTGAATGTGAAATAGTTGGGCAATGTAGGTTCCAAGTGGTGGCCACACCCTCCCGCTGGGAGGGCCCTGCCAGAGACCTCATCATTTTAGCAGTGGGATCTTCCACAGCAACGCTGCTATAATGAGCCTTCTGGAATATTCTAGGGCAAGACTTCAGATATGAAGCTGGGTGTCCTCCCATGGCAGCAATATGAGCCATCGCTGGGGAAGGTCGCTGGAATTGTGTCCTCCCTATATAGTGCAGCACTGCATAATCCTATGAATGCTATGTCTTAATTCCTGACTGAACATTACCTAGAGCTCTTCTCATTTGGGCTGGGAAGGAGGGAGAGAATATTACTGAGAAGGGGAACCCATTTCCAGTATAGTCAATAAACTATTCATTGAGGCATATCAGTAGCACCGATTCCCATAATTATTAATATGGAATGTTCTCTAGTGGATTCTCTTTCAACTGGCCAATTTCTGCATATTCCACCAGAAAGGAAACAAAGGTGACACTCGGAACATGGCTACATGGAAACACTTTTTTAAACATCCACATGTTCTTTCACCAATGAAAATAGCATTGTAAAAATTTAGGTTTCATTGAATTAGCAAAATAATCAAGTTTCACTCCTGAAGAGTATACAGCGAGGACAGTGCCTTCTAGCATGTCATAGGATTCTTATAAGTATCAATGGCTCATAGTGAAGAGTACTTATTAGATGCCGGTCATTCTCCTAAACATGCACAGGTATTCCAACCTCTGGTCCTCAAAAGATCCCTCTGAGTAAGGTCACCCCCCGCTTTCTAGCAAAGAAACTGAGGAAAAGAAAGGGCTAGGAGCCTGCCCAAGATTGCAGGGCCCAGATGTGTACCCAGGCCACCTGGTGTTGGAGCCCACTCCTAACCACCAGGCCACGTGAATTCCCACAGAGAACTTTTAAAAGAATCTTTGCACACACATCCCCTGACATCACAGCATATTCCCCCCAATTCTGCAGGTGCATGTAAGGGAAATGTTTTTTCTATTCATTTGAGAGGTAGATCAAAATCCTAGCCTTGGAGTGACCTATCCCTTACAACAGTAAGAATTCTCACGAATGGAGAGAGCCGGTTAGAATTACCCACCCACACATCCTAAGTACATTCCACTGATGTCTGCAAAGACAGCACTCCTCCCAGCCAGGGACATGAGGACATTAGAGAATGTCCCCTGTGGTCCTTCTGTCACTTAAGCAAACAGGTTTCCCCACCACCCTCTTCCCTGGGAGAGGATTCATCTCTTACTGCAAATCCAGCAACACCCCCCAATTCCATTCTCACTTCTTTCCTAGGATTTTGTTCCTAATCAAATATAGGCCTTTTCCCTCCAACATCCTTTACCTTCTCCTGTTTGTGGGCCTCAACATAGGTTCCAGTCACTTCCATCTCCCAAATACCTCCCCTGCCTTTGACCTCTTAGAGCAGACCCATGGTTGCCTGCCGTATATCCTATCCCTCCCCCGTTAGTCACAGCCTTGATACTGGGTTGGGATTGACTCCACCCCCATACCCATGGCAGAGTTTTGATTAGGCTAAGCAAAATAAGGGAATGTCACCCCTTGTCACTGTGCCTGGATCCAGGATGGGCTCTCAGGCCTATGTCAGCTAGGGTCTGGCTACCTCTAATCATGCTGATGGGGTAAGGGGTGCCCAATTGGAGCACAGCCCAGGACTATGGCCACTGCTTCAGGGATGACAGGAAAGAATGCACAGAACTCAAGAGTTCTCATTTTTACTCTTAAGTTTCTAAAGTTTAGGACAGTGTATTATGAGGAAAGAAAAAAAAAAGATACAGAAAACTGGGCAACATCAGACAACACTATATAATTGTGCAGGTTGTACACTGTGCAATCCCAGAGAGTAAATTTACATTGGCCATGATATACACAATCATATGTGACAGGGCTCATTGTAGTACTTACCAGGTGATACCTCCCAAGACCATATAAGTCTCCCACTGGCTGAGTGGTAAAGAGAACTGGGAGGAAAGAATAGAAAGAAGAATCTTAATCCTTCTCCCCCTACAGCAGCCTGGGGCCAGAGAAGCACTACCACTCACCCCACGGCAGTCCAGGGACTCTGAGAGCAAAGGGACACCTACAAATGATGAAGTAAGAGTTTAATTGAAAGTGTTTTTTTTCCTTCTGTGGTGGAACTTGAACTTGATGGTAGTACATCCTGAGTTAGAAGGAATATAGTCTGTAAAGCCAGGAGAGTAGGTGAGTTCACCAGACGAATGAGTATAGAAAAGGGAAGCAAGAACTGAGGCCTGGGGCCCTGTGGCTTTGGCAGATCCGGGGGTGAAAGGAGCCAGCAGAGAAGGGATGGTGAGGGACGATGAAGGGACAGGGACCAGAGAGGCAGGAGGGAAGCCAGGAGAATACAGTGCCTGAGGGGGCAAATGAAGAAGGTGCTTAAAGAGGAGAGAAAGAACACCTGTGTAAGCATAGCTACAAGGTCACAGAGGTGGTGGCTGGAGAGCATCATGGATTTGGTGAGGGAGGTCCATGTTGGGGGGAGCTGGGGAAGGTCTAAAGAGACAGGAGAGAAAAGGGGGAGAGAAGGGGAAGACAGTGAGGAGAAACATCACTTTTCTGGAAATAGCTACAACTGGAGAAAGACATGGGGTCCAGAGTAATATCCTTTTTTGTTAAGAAAAAAAAACAACTTGCCAGGATGCTTCCTGATAGAAATAACTTAACTACAGAGGGAGATACTGTGACACTGGAGAGGACCAGAGGGAATTCGGTGGAATTGGGAGGAGGGAACAGACCTACTGCTCATGGGGGGGCTTGGCCCTGGTGTGGGGGAGCCCACCACAGCACGGACATCAACCAGGCAAGGAGGGGTCACCCTGTACATGTTCCATATGCTCTCGTATGTTTCATCACTTGTAGGGAAAAAAAAAAAGTGACACCAATTTTTAAATTTAATGACAAGTAATACAGAATTACAGTCTTTCTACTAAAAACCTTAAATAATTACAGATGAAAGTAAAAGTCCACTTGCATGAAGAAGTGGCATTTTTCACGAAGGTAAAGAGGATGGCTGAGAGGAATGGAGGAGGCAGGACTGAGGAAAGAGGAGAAGATGGGGAGGAAAAAAACTAGAGAAAAATGTCCACGGTGGAACAAGTTGGATGGTCGATGAAGCCTAGCTTCCCCAAGAGGAGGTCGGGGTGAAAATACCAGTGAAATGGCGTGTGCCTGGCTGGGAGGCTAGATCCCATGGATTGACTCCATGGGGATGAGCCTTTCTCTGCACCGAGCTGGGGGAGTCCGGCTGTGCTGGGGGCTGGGCACAGGGCTTCCTGGTCTCTGCTGGGACAAGACTTGGAATGAGAGATACCACTCTGCTCCAAAATACACCCCAGCGTGTGTGCACGCACACACGCGCGTGCGCATGCACACACACACACACACACGCTCTTGAGATCCATCCAAGTTGTGTGTATCAATATTTATTCCTTTGTTTATTTATAAGTGCTATTCCATTATATGGATCTACCATAGCTTATTTATCCTTTCACCTATCGAGGGACGTATTTGGCTACGACAAACAAAGCTGCTATGAACATTTGCATACAGGTTTTCACATGGACACAAGTTTTCATTTTTCTTCGGTAAGTACCCAGCACTGGGGCTGCTGGTTCTACGGTAACTGTGTGTGTATTTTTATAAGAAACAGCCAAATTGTCTCCCAGGGTAGCTGTACCGTTGCATTTCCACCAACGCATGCACGAGAGACAGGTTGCTCCTTGCCCTTGTCAGTACAGCTACCGTGAGTACTTTTTTTAAGGAGGGGAGGAGAAAGGGCAGAGGAGAGGGAGAGAGAGAATCTTAAGCAGGCTCCAACCTTATCGCAGAGCCTGTCTTGGGGCTGGATCTCACGACCCTGAGATCATGAACTGGGTGGAAATCAAGAGTCAGACGTTCAACATACTGAGCCACACAGGCACCCTTATTGTCAGTATTTTTTTGTGTCTGCTCTTCTAATGGGTGTGTAATGGGATCTCCTCCTGGCTTTAATTTGCATCTCCATAATGACTGATGACGCTACACATCTTTTTATGTGCTCTTTTGCCATCTGTAGGTCTTTTCTGGTGACGTGTCTGTCCAAATCTTTGCCTGCTTTTTAACTGAATTGTTTGCTTATTACTTCCTTTATAAATTTGAATGCAAGTCTTTTTTTTTTTTTTTAAGATTTATTTATTTTAGAGGCACCTGGGTGGCTCAGTGGGTTAAGCCTCTGCCTTTGGCTGGGGTCATGATTCCAGGATCCTGGGATCGAGCCCCGCATCGGGCTCTCTGCTCAGTGGGGAGCCTGCTTCTCCCTCTCTCTCTGCCTGTCTCTCTGCCTACTTGTGATCTATCTGCCAAATAAATAAATAAAATCTTTTTTTAAAAAAAAGATTTTATTTATTTTAGAGAGAAAGAGAGAGAGAAACCGTGCAAGTGGAGGGTCAGAGGGAGAGAGAGGGAGAAGAAGACTCCCCCCTGAGCCCGGCGTCCAATGCAGGACTTGATCTCATGACCCTGAGTTCACAATGTGAGCAGAAATCAGAGTCAGACACTCTACCTACCAAGCCACCCAGGTGCCCTGTGGATACAAGCTTTAAAATCAGATACATCATCTGCAAATATTTTCTCCAGTCTGTGGCTTGTCTTCCATCCTCTTCAATACTACCTTTCACAGAGCACAAGTCTTCATTTTAATGAAGTCCAATTGGTTATGGATTATGTTTTTGGTCTCATATTTAAGAAATTTTTACCTAACCCTAGGTCTAGGTAATGAATATTTTTCTCCCGTTTCCTTCTAAAAGTTTTAGTGTTTTACATTTTATATTTAGATCTATGACTAATTTTTTTAAGACTTTATTTATTTATTTGACAGAGAGAAATCAGAAGTAGGCAGAGAGGCAGGCGGAGAGAAAGGGGGAAGCAGGTTTCCGTTGAGTGGAGAGCCCAATGTGGGGCTCGATCCCAAGACCCTGAGATCATGACCTGAGCCGAAGACAGAGGCTTAAACCACTGAGCCACCCAGGCGCCCCTCTACGACTAATTTTTAAGTTAATTTTTTTTTACAAGGTTGAGATTCTTAGATTGAGGTTCTTTTTCTTTTTCTTTCTTTCTTCCTTCCTTTCTTTCTTTTTTTGTTTTGGACTGGATATCCAATTTGTTTGGATAACATTTGTTGAAAAAAAAAAAAGCAATCCTTCCTCCACTGAATTGCTTTTGAAAGTTTGTAGAATATCAGTTGGCCTTATTTGTAGGTCTCTGTATTTGAACTTTCTGTTCTGTTCCATTGGTCTATGTGTCCATCCCTTCCCCAGCACCACACAGTCCTGGCTACTGTAGCTATGTACAAAGTCGTAAAAGAAGGTAGTGCAATTCCTCCACCTTTATTCTTCTTTCTCAAAATTGTTTTATCTATTCTTGATTCTTTATACATAAATTTTAGAATCAAGTTCTCTGTATCTACAAAACATCCTGCTGGGATTTTAAAAGGAATTGCATGAAACCTATACATCATCAATTTAGGAAGAATGAGCATCCTTACTATGCTGGATCTTCCAGTCTACGAACATGGTATGTCTCCCCATTTGTTCAATACTCTGTGTGTAGTCTTTATAGCTTGATGTCTCCCTTATATGAGGTAGAAATTATCTTCCCTGTAGCGTGTGGGTTTGGTCATCCTCAATATGTCCTTTAACATCTTTATAAGGCCCCAAATTAAAGAATCCTATAGTACTGTTTTATAGATGGCTACTGAAACTTGAGGCACTCAAGTCTCAGTCTTATGACTTGGGTATTAGTCTTATGACTTGGGTACTGGTCATGGGCTGAAGCAGATAACTGCCTCTCACTCCCATCCTCCCTTCTTTAAGGAACTCACGAAGCTTCATTATGCTCAGTGAGCTTCCTGTTATATCCTAATGCCCCCAGTTTGCTAATCATCCTCCTTTCCCAACCATTCTTTTCTCTCCTCCCCTCTGCCTCTGCTCTGGGCTCTTTGCCAAGATTTCTAGTACAGATTTCCCCCTTGTTCTTGCATTACGACTGCACATCCCAGCCCACAGGGCCATTCTCTTGGGCTGAATGAGCAGTTTTCACGGTCATTGCTCCGAGTCCTCACAGGCACTGCCAGCACCTCCATGCTCCCAGTCATGGAAATGGAAGCCCTTTGCAGTCTGCCATCCCCTCCATCTTCCTTATGTCCACCTAACAGGGTGCTAATAGGCTTTCCAAATATAAATGAACACAACAAGCACTGATTTATAATGTTTACCAACTTCTCTGATGTAAACTCTCCCTCTAGTGCTCATTTCAAGCTACCAGCATGATGTCACTGAAAGGTAGTTGGGAAGAAAGGCAAAAATCAGCTCTCTCAAGTCAGGACAAGCCAGCCTACCACTGCATCCATCCATCATCAAACCTCCTGAATGTCCTTGTCCCTTAAGTTTTTCATACTGTAACTAACAGGTTACCTTTCAGGGTCCTCAATGAAGCATTTATTTCTGCATTTGGAAAGGGTTAGATTAGGCCAGTTGTTCTTAACCTTGGGTGCACAAAAACCCCTTTGAGAGTCTGAAAAAAGCTATAGACGGTTCTTAAGAAAGAACAATAAAATACAATGCAACAGGTTTTGTACACAAAGCCCACTGGCGCTAATTCCGGCCTCCACAGGTATCCAGGCATGTTGGTGTTGGAATCCCTGGACCAAATAATCTCAAAAGTATGCTCCTCCCTAAACCTTACAGTTCGCATTGACTCACACCATGGCAAGGGGTGACATCTGACAAATAACACGAGCAAAAAGAATCCAGATTCTCAAGTTTGCATCTATTTCTCATGCAAATTAAAACAGGAAGAAACCTCAGAACTGAAGATGTCGTAGCTGATGGCATGGGCTATAGGGAGCTGGAGCTCGGACTCCTGGTCTATACAGTAGGGAGAATGGACACACAGGGCCTTTCCAAGGAGGCAGAGTTCAGGCTGATGTATAGAGCAGGGGCTCTCCTCCTCAGACACAGACACTCATCTCTTGGAAACATCAACTCCAATAAATCCTGTTCTCATGTCTCTGATTCATTCACTGGGAACGAGATGCGCTTCTGCCAGCTCCACTGCAGGAGAACAGAGCCCGGAGCTGTATCATACCACTGCTCAAGGTCAGTCCCGGCACCTCATCTTTTACCCCCAAAATGCACCATCTTAGACTCAGGGCTGTTTATAGATCCCTGTCCCTGACGGGTGGTAAACAAGAAAGAGGGGAAACTAGACACTTAATATGGCTTTTCTAGAAGTTTTTCTAATTAAAATCATTTGTGAGCATGGATAACAATTTGGACCCCTCATTTTTGCAGAGTAATGGTATTCTTATTCCCGGTTATTCAGTCCAACACTAATCTAAGTACTTCTGGGAAAGGATTTTTCTGGAAGGGATGTAATTAAGGCCACGTCCATTGACCATAAGGGGGATGGTGGGTGGCCTAAACTTGTCAGGTGAGCCCTTTAAAAAGAGATATTTTTCCCCTCCTGGCTGCAAGCAAAAGAAGAAATCAGAGACTCAAAGCCTGAGAATGCTCAGGCTGAGGGCAGTCCTTCAAGCTGAGGAAGCAGGGGCCTCAGATCTACGGCCACAAAAAAACTGGACTCCACCATCAACCCAGATGAACTTAGAAGTACATTTTCCCTGAAAGCCTTCAGATAAGAGCCCAGCCCCAATGACACCCTCATTTCACTGGATGAGACCCTGTGCAGAGAACCTGGAGGACTCACCCAGGCTTCTGACTGACAGAACTGTAAACTAATAAATGGGGGTTGTGTTAAGCCCCTCATTTTGTGGGAATTTGTTACACGACATTAGAAAACTAAAACACTCAGCCCATCTGCGACATGGAGACAAAAACTGTTCCAACTTCATAGGGTTATACAAGAATTTAAAGTTAATGTGTGTAAAGTGATTCTAACCATTAGGACGATTTCTAAGTATCAACTATTATCATCCATGCCATTGACTTGGCAAAATGCCAGGTAAGTGTGGTTCATTATTTGCAAGTTTTCCTATCAATACAGTATTTGAGTCTCAGCATATAATCAAAAGTCTAGAATTTCAAATGAATGAATCACATACCAAGTACACATCATCTTTTAAGAGTCAGTGACTATGAATGAGCTGCATGATTACAAAACATTACTTAACAAAGCAGACTAGAAGAAAGAAGACAGCAGACGACATGGAGAAAAACACAAGAAGTTTAGAACTCAACCATCCACCAGATATTGAATAAATCAGAGGCCAAGTGCTGAGGCCCCAGGGCACGGCAGAGGAAACACACACAAAAGGGCCCTATTCTTGTGAAACTTACATTCTGATGCAAAAAGACAGAAAATAACTGCACAAGAAAAATCCAAGCCAGTGCTATGAACTGTGAAAAAATTAGCATGGGTAAGAGGAAACTACTTGAGATGAGTAGGCTGTCTAAGGCCACTCTGAAGAGATGTCATTCAAGTGGAGAATTGAATGACAGCTGGGAGGCAGACAGCAGCATTCTGGGATGAGCAATGAGCTGATGCCCAGTTCCCCCAAACCAAAAGGAGCCTGACGGGCCACAGGACACGGAAGAGGCCAGCATGGCTGATGCTTGGAACACAGCAGGGAGAGAAGATGGGCTGGGGAGGGTGGCAGGCTCAGATTTTATGCCAGGTTCAATGAGGAGGCACAGGGTTTTAAACAGGAGAACGATGTGGTCTGATTTGAATTTTCTAAGGCTAACTCTTACTGCTGAATGTGAATCATTTGTGTAGGACCGAGGGGAAACTGATGTCCAGCATGTCCCATTGGGAGTCTGATGATTACAGCAGGGATGGGGAGGGGAGGATGTACTAGAAGAAAAAGTTTGACAGGTAATGCTGATGATAGGATTGGGCTTGGGGCTAGTGACAGAGAGAGACTGATCAAGCATAACCCTCAGATTTTTAGTTTGAGCAACTGCGTGGTGCTAAAGGAAGCAGTCTGGGGGAGGGTGAAATCATGGGTTCTCTCTGGGCCGCCCTCATTTAGACGTGCCTATCAGGCTGCCATGTGGTGATGTCGAGTAGGCTTGGAATTCTGGGAAAAGGAGGCAGGTCAGAGAGTTAATATTCTAAAGATGGAATTAAAGATCTGGTCTGGCTGAGACATAGACAGGGAGAGAGAACGTATAAACACAGGAAGGGGATCTGGCATCCTTGGCCAGTGAGGCTGGAGGAAAACCAAGAGAAATGGTGCTCCAATGGAGAACGCATTACAGCATGAGGCTAGGCGAGGGCAGTAAAGACTGTGTCATCCATGAGTAAGTATTCAACCTCCCATGATATTATTTAGTCTCAGCAAACCCATTAATAGTGTTCTGAGTTATTGTTTGTATCAGCTGTTTCTGGTTTGGTGAAGACAGATTATATTGAAATGTTAACAAGAAAACCATAAAGCAAGATTAGTATTAGGAGTCAAGGCAGTCAAATTCCCCATTCTTGGCTAACAGGAAGAACTTACGAATGGCTTCTTTCCATTGTAAACAAGGGAGGATGACAATCTTCTTCATTTTGCATGATTTGGTGTAACTGGGAAGTTTCTTGGGCTTAATAACTGGAAAAACAAAACCCAACAAAACCCTTAATGTCTAAATAATTCTTTGGTCTGCTGCAAACTGCCAAGGGATCACTGGGGCCTGTTCTGTTGCTGTAGCATCTTGATTTGGAGCCCAGTGATTTTTTTTTTTTTTTTTTTTTTTTAAGCAGCAGTATTAGCCTCTTAATTTTCACTTCATGGACACAAACACCTCAAGCAATCTGAGTTTTCCCTTTGAAAAAGTTCATCATCAAAAATTCGAACCGTATTGAAAAAAAAAAGTCAGCAGACTTCCTGATGGCCACGGACGGGTTATGAACGTAATCACACATGAGCTTACGAATGTGCATTTGATCTAGAATGGCTCTTCATGGAAACTTCCAGGTTAAATCTCCCACGTGAGAGCAATCAACCCTGGCGACGGCCTGAGAAGAAGTCCCATGGAAGGCATTTGGGTCTGAGCATTTGTCACCCCAACCTCACCCCGAGGCAGTGCCCACCTGCATCACAGGAGCCATGGTGTGGCCAGGGCTGCCCGTGTCTTCCTGCCTCCGCCTCGCCATGCACCACTCCCTTCTCTGAACCACTTCTTTCACTTTTGTAATGAGACAAAGCCACAGATCTGATTAAGCTACTCTTCAGCTTCCACACAGACACAGCTTCTTGGGGTCTGGATAGGGTTTAAGGGTTTGTCTCTAGGTCCAGCAGACCCAGATTGTAACCCACCTCCCAAGTGAGCGGTCTCTGACAAAGTGACTTTTCTGGGCTTTCGTTCCCACGTTTGTTAGTTGGGGATAACTGTGGTCATAGGAGAGCCTTGCCATGGCATTTTGGTGTGAATTAAATAATTATGCAGGTGGAAGGCTTAGCAGAGGGTGGTTGAGCCTTCAGCATCCCCCAGCTAGTGGCGGGTCTGCGGAGTGGATGTGCTGTTGCTCTGCCTAACGGCACCCTTTCCTGGTTGACCCTCCCCTTCCCCTTTCATGTGGTGCTGGCAGTTCTGTCATTCTAGTGGGCCTCGCCACCTTTCACACAGTTGGCCAAGTACATCAACTACGATTTGGTCTGGCTGCATGTATCTAGAAAAAAAGTAACCATGGCTGAAGTTGGAACTCTGTTCTCTCTCACATAAAAGCAGCCTGGCACAGGGAGCACAAGGTGATGTGGCAGCCCCAAAAGGTCACTAGGAAGTCAGGCACCTATCTTTCTGATTTACCCTCCTGGAGCATGGCTTTCAACCTCCATGTGACCTCCTGGTCCAAGATGGCTGCTGGAACTCTAGCCAGCAAATCCACATTTCCCAGATGAATAGCAGGATGAAGTGATGGAAGATGGGAAATGTACATAACAGCCCTCTCAGGCCCACCATTATGGATTCTCATGGAAAATCCTACATAATAATTCCACATATAGAACTAAGTCACATGGGCCTCTCCCAGCTACAAGCTAGTCTCAGAAATATAGTCTTTCCACTGGACACATTGTTACCTGACAATGTTTATTTTTCATGGCATATGAAATCATGCTCCGTTTCACAATCATTGCTGTCTGAGAGTCAATGGAATGGTTATTATCATGAAAGGAATAGAAAGAATTCACAAATTCAGGACTTGCAAAGTCAAAAAAGTCAACTGTTTATAGTTTCCAAATAGTAAGAGATGGGCTTGAGCCGGCCGTCGAGTGACCAAGGCCTGAACTGGCATGGCCTTCCCCACATCGTGTTCTGGGATGATTCAAAGTAGCTCTATCTCTATAGTAGTAGCTATAGTAGCTCTATCTCTATCTCTATCTATCTCTATCTCTATCAAAAGAGATAGAGGTAAGGGGTAAGAAAAAAAAGAAGAAAAGCAGGGCTGAGAGCACTGTTTTGGCAAGAATTCTGGGTGTGATTAGAACCACGTGGAACCGAAGACAAGCACACAGACCAAAAGCTGACTGGTTTGTTGAACCTGACTTGTCAAAGAAACCGTAAGTTTAAAAAGCATTCAATATATACCGTGGATTATTATTCAGCCATAAAAAGAAATGAAATGCCAATACAGGCTATAATGTGGCTGAACCTTGGAAGCATTATGCCAAGTGAAAGAAGCCTGCCACCAAAGATGGGAGAGGGTATGATTCCGGAATCGGCAGGTGCACGGAGAGAGAGTGTGGCTCAGTGGTTGTGAGGGGCTGGGGGAAGCAGGAATAGGGGGTAAGTGGTAAATGGATGCAGCACGTGCTTTCAGGGTGATGAGAGAAGTTTCCAACAAAGAACGAGATGCTGGTTGCAAGACGCTGTGATCATACTAAAAGGCCACTGAATTGGTCATCTTTAAATGGTTACTTCTATGTGATGAGAATTTTAGCTTAAGAAAAAAACTATTTTCTATTCAGTTATTTACCATTTACTATTCATTTATCATTTAGGGACCCACAGCCTTTTAGCAACAGGAAGTAGGCTAGAAAAACTGTACACGCAGCCCCCACCGGGGACATGTTCCCAACCCCGTGTCATCTGCAGTCCCCAAAGGTGATGGCAGGGCCTCCCCCACACATGTAGGGGTCCCAGAGCACAATGGACAGGCAGGGTCCCCAAAGTGAAACCCACAGATGGTGAAATTCCATGCCCCCCCACACACACACCACAGCCTTACAGGAAGGGTTCCACCCTGTCTGCTTGGAAGACTAGGAGCCCCTGTGTTTGCTGCCCTATCCCGCACCCCTCTGTCCTCTGTCTCCCCTGGTTTCCCCTCTTGGAATGGCAGTGCTGTTGTGGTTATCCTGCCTGCCCCTATTCCACTGTGTGGGGTAATATATCTTATTGTTCTATCATCGTTTACAGACCTCGAAGTAAAGAAAGGAGGCATCAGGGATCCAGGAACATTCTCATTCTACCAAACACAATTCAGATTATGGCATGGCAGTGACTGCAGTTTGCCTAACCCCACATCCGCTCTCCCCTCTGCCGCAAATAATCGAGCTCCTGGTTTTCAGTGGAACCCGGAATAATTCTTCCTAGAACAATTTCGTATTTGTTAGTCCCCCTTGCAGCTGCGCATGGCCACCACCTGAGGAGGGCAGAGTCCTGAGCTGGAAAGAGCCTGAGTTAGCCAGGACGGGCAGCCGCCAGGTGACCCTAGCCTGCCTACCTCTGGATTCCTTTTACATGAGAGAGTAAAACATTCCGTTCTTGGGCCTCTGTTGCTGGAGGTTCTGATTACATGCAACCAGCCCTAATCAGAATTGATACAATGGGCTCCATGTTAATCAACTCTGGGCACCAGAACAGAGGAGTCTAGAAGGCAGCCTTAATGCTCACCATCGTTCGGGATTTGGTGAACCTCCCTGTTCTCTCAGACCTTTCAAAAAAAATGATCAGGAACATTGCTCTGTAGCAGAGCTCTAGAATTTATCCATCTTGCATAACCAAAATTCGATACCCATTGAATAGTGACTCCTCATTTCCCTTTCCCCTCAGCCCCCAGCAAACCCCACTCTAGTCTCTTCTAGGAGTTTGACTATTTTAGATCACTCGTGGAGGTGGGATCATGAAGGGGTGGTCCTCTCAGGGTGTAGTACATGCAATTTTAATTTTTGCATTCATACTGGTTTCGCTTTGCTTGCATCGCAGCAGGTGATTTCACCCACTGATTACCCAACTAACCGGAGCTCCCGCAAGCTTAATGGTGAAAGAATACATAGTAATCAAGATAGTATCTGCTGGTCAGAGTAGCCGAGGGTTTCTTTCATCAGATGTTCTTAAAACTGCAGGGAAAGCATTAAGATCTTGAAACCATGTATGTTTTTGGATAAAGTTTATATAGTTTTTATTATAAAAGTTACAAATGCTGCCTGGGGGATAATGTAGAAAGCACACAAGAGCAGGGGCTTTCATCTCACTTCCCAAAGCCAAGTATTATTAATATTTTGATGTATTTCTTTCTGCTCATTCCTGCTCTCTCCCTTTATCACCTCATCTGTTTGCACAGAGGTATTCACACTGTATATATAACTGTGTACTGCTTTATTTCACTTACTGTTACAATGTGAGCATTTTCCTCATTATTTAAACTCCCTAGTGCCTGGAGGTGGGGGGCCTGTTTTCATGCAGAAGCTTGGTGGGGACCAATGGGGACCATCCCACCACCCATCCTCAATGGACCATCCCATCCTCAATGGGATCATCCCACCACGTCTTAGGTAAACAAAGGCAAGTTCCCTCCACAGTTGTGGGCTGCTCCTCACCTACTGAACAGAAACCACAACTAAGACAGTTGGAGGGGGCAAGACATGCCCAGACTTGTTCAGCTGCTCACTCCCAGGGCCGGTGGCTTGCCCACCAAGCAGCCTTACTAATCCAGAAGTTCTTTCCTGCAGAAACACACACTGGCTTGGAACCAAGGATGCAGCCCCATGCTCCAGCAGGCCCAGGGGAAAAAAATCCAGACACAAGAAGAAAAAAAAGAAACCATGCCAGTGATGCAAGATGAGATAGTGGGACTGCTTATTTTAATTTCCAGAAGAGGAAAGAGGCGTCCGAACTCACACTCACTTCACAGCCAAGGTGCCCAGCAACCTCACCCCTCCCTGTAAGGTGCAGCAAGTGGCCTCGAGGTTACCGTGAGCTCTGGACTTGGATGAGGGGAGACAGCAGGTACAGCACCGATGAGCAGCCTCCGGCATGGACCCCAGACTGGATTCCCTGCCAGGCTCCATGCCGTCTGATTTGGCTTTTCTGAAGCAAAACATCTTTTTTCTTTTCTCTCTCTCTCTCTCTCTATATATATATCTTTTTTTTTTTTTAAACAAAAACACAGCAACATGAGAACAGGCTCTGCCTATCTGTTCGATTCTGTGTCCCCAGTACCTAGCACATGCCCAGCACCTACTGTAGCATTTGATATTGTTTACTGAATAACGACTTTTTACAGATTCCCTTAAATGTTGACAATGACAACTCAATTTGAGTTGCACAAGCATTTTCTTGGGAAGGAGCCAATGCCTCCAGAGATGCATACATGCTTAGCACTCTTGCTGGGTATAGGTCAGCCTTCTCAGCTGGCTGTCCCTTCACTGACCTATTTCCCCATGAGGAAGCGAGCTTGGCTTCAGCAAAAGAAGGGTGGATGCATGAGGAGGTGGCCATCACACTGAGCACTAGCAGTACAGGTGATCATCGGTGAACTTCCCTATTTCAAATTATTGCTTCAGCATCCCTGCCTTCTTCCAATCTCTTCTTCCTCGTTTGTTATTCATTTACCTCCCTCTAATTCCCAGGACCCGGAGCTCAGGTTGGTCCTATTAATGCTACATGCAAGTCATACTAAGAGTTAAATGTATCTTCCGTGGGCAGACCTACAGGCAATTTATACCAGTTTATTTCTGGAAAACTGCAATGACACTTATCAACTTCAAAAGAATACTTTGGACCACACCTAAGTTAGGTGCTGCTTGTCTGGAGAACTGTATAAGCATGTGGACCATTCAAGAACTGTTCTGGAATCTTCCCTACCCTGAGAGACAGGGAGGCAAAAGGGTCCATCTACCATGGAAAAGTGTT
The DNA here is from genome assembly GCF_002288905.1 of Enhydra lutris kenyoni. NCBI lineage: Eukaryota > Metazoa > Chordata > Mammalia > Carnivora > Mustelidae > Enhydra > Enhydra lutris. The sequence goes on from NW_019154143.1 coordinate 11,108,347, forward strand.
CTCTCTGAAGCAGGAAAAATAGACAGTATGTGTGATATATCTACAGATATGCATATCTTCAGAAGTAAGGAAAATATCATCAAATTTTAAAATGGAAACCAGGGGCACCTGGGTGGCTCAGTGGGTTAAAGCCTGGGCTCTCTGCTTGGCAGGGAGCCTGCTTCCCCCTCTCTCTGCCTGCCTCTCTGCCTACTTGTGATCTCTGTCAAATAAATAAACAAAATCTTAAAAAATTAATAAATAAAATGGAAACCATCATTATCACCATCGTCGTCGTCATCTTCATTGACACTGTCTTCTATGTAGTTGACATGTGCACAGCTCCTACTATGCCCCAGCACAGGGCTCAGAGACATGCATCCTCTCACGTAATCCTTCACAGCTTTACAAGGCAGGCACTCTATAAACAAGGACACAGACCCAGAGACATTCAGCAGCTCACCCCAGGGGACACAGGAGTGGCAAGGCAGGGACTCACACCTGGAGAGTCTTTCTCCAGGACCCTGACTATAGGGAAGAGGCACATGAGGCACACAGGGTTCCAGGACCCTGACTTAAGTCCCTGGCAAAGAAGGATGGGACTGGGTGTCTTCAAGTTGCCCACACTGGCTTCTCTTACAACAAGAGCAACTACTAACAAAGGCCATCATTGGCGTGATGGGCATAAGATAAGCAGAAGGGGCAGGCGTGGTGGTCGGATGTTGGGGTAGCAGTTCTCTGTAGCCACGAGGTGGCGGAAAGGCTGGAGGCAGTGAGCATCTTGAGATAATGGTTCCTGTGGTTACACTCCCCAGGCTCAACGGGTAGGAATGGTCGTGAAAAAATGAATTGGGTTTGCTGAGTGGCAGTTCCTAGAATGAAAGAGCAAGAGACTGGGCTAGTTTTCTCTTCACCCTCTTCCTCCATTCCCCACTTACTCTTCTACTACTTGGAATGCAGACATGAGGGCAGGAATTCCAGCAATGATCTTGGGGCCATAAGCAAAAAGCTAGGAGAGCCACAAAGCCCTTAGCCTCTGAGCAAAGGCCAATAATGATCTGCCTCTAAATTTCTCATTATGTCAGAAAAATAAATGCTTATGTGTTTAAGCCACTTAGCAGCCAAATCCAATTCCTAACTGACACACTCTATGTAGTCAGTAACCTCTGAGATGGGAACCCCTATCTGATGATGGTCCATCATCCTTCCGGGGAGAATATTATTTTTTTTAAAGATTAATTAATTAATTAATTTGACAGAGCATAAGCAGGGGGAGTGGCAGGCAGAGGGAGAGTGAGAAGCAGGCTCTCTGCAGAATAGGGGGAACCCAACACAGGACTCAATCCCAGGACACCAGGATCATGACCTGAGCCGAAGGCAGACACTTAATGAACCGAGCCACCCAGGTGCCCAAAAACATTATTTGTCACATGAAGTTAGAATACTACTTAATAAATCCCAAAACTTATCTTTGGGTCTAACAGTAAACAAAAGTTTTATTTATTAATGTGCTCAACTAATCTACACATTAATATGATATATTAAGGCCAGACATCACGTCCTCATATTCATACTCCTGTGCAATTCATATCCCAGAGTCTGAGCTGGACTTCCTGACTCACTTCTAACAAAGAATATGGCAGAAATAACAAAATGATACTTCTGAGATTAAGGTATAAAAAGACTATAAGTTCTGTCTCGTGTGCTCTCACGCTAGCTTCTATGTCATAAGGCAGCCATATAGAGAAGCCCATATCATGAGGGAACAAGGCCTGCTGACAACCACATGAGAAGACACCACCAGCCCCAGTTGAGCCTTCAGATGAGACTGAAGTCCTGACCAACAACTTGACGACAACCACAGTAGAAGTGTCGAGTCAAAGATGTCCAGTTAAGCCATGTCTAGGTTCTTGGCTCACTGCCACTGTGACAGGAAATGTTTATTATTTTAAGCCTATCTTAGAGAACTAATACGTGCTCCGAAAAATTTTCTTGGTTTAATATTCAAGTTAGTGTCTATTTTCTAAGACTTCTATTGCTTGTCTTGGGCCACAACCTCCTCACTGAAATACTGCTCTTGAATAGAATGCCTGACAGAGCCTGACTAGCAGGTATTCAACAGATAAATGGATGGATGGATGAATGGATGGATGGATGGATAGGTGAGCAGATGAATAAGACACTGTTGCTTACTGAGCTGTTCTAAAGTACCTTGAGCCTCAATAGATATTGAACAAAACACACAGGTAAAGACAAGGGGAAAATAACAAACTGCATCAAATCAGCCAACCATGCTTAGAGTACCAGTAATTTCACCTAGATGGCCTATACACCCAGTTCTATGATTTATTGAAGGCAAATTCTTCCTGGGAGAACTTTTTAAGTTAGAAGAGTATTTAAGAGCTCCTATCATTTATCTTTGGGTCTAAAATTAAATGAGTGTTTTATTTATTACTGTGCTCAAGTACACATTAATGTCATGTGATAAGGCCAGAAGTTATGAGTCAAGTGAACAGACGGACAGCAAAAACGAAAACTCACCAATTTCCCTAAAAATTTATAAAGCAGTGCAGAAGCAAGCACTGATCTCAGACTCTGCTTCAAGGGTCATGGGAACAATGACTGTGACTGTTAGAGAGGCAAGGAGGGATCATTCTCTGCGGTCCAGCACAGATAAGACTCTTATTTTTGTTCATCCGGTTTTCCATTTCATTATTCGAGTCATTTAAATGGTGGCCTAAGGCAGACTGTGAGATCCACTGTGTTCTGGTCTAAAGTAAGTCTATTCAAAAGCTTTGTGCCAACACGTGCTTGTCTGCCAGAGTCTACTTTCATATTAGAGGGGTCAGGGAGAAAGGATTTTGCAAAATAGAGCTAGAAGATATGTGGGCTGGTGGGGGTGGCCCTGGGTGGGAGAGAAGGCAGGCAAGGGAAAGGGTGAACGGCAGAGAGGGTGACTGGGGCGGGGGACTACATGCCGCCACCTGCCCCCAGCCGCTCGCTCCAGGAAGGGCAGGAGGCACTCGCTCAATGATCAGGGACAGGATCTCCGGCACTTCTGTGCGGTGAGGACACGATGCCCTCCAAACTTATTTACATGGCAAGGACAATATTTCTTACTCTACACTGGAAATCCAGTTTTAAATTTAAAGAAAAATCTGTCTAGGCCTTTTATATGATTTGTTTCAATGTATGAAATGACACATAATGTTGTCCCTGGGGTCTTGCGGAGAGGAAATTCTGCACATCAAGGAGCCTGGGGGCTTTCTCTCGTATTTACTTTGACAGCAGTTTGACTCCTTCCCTGCTCTCAGTGCTTCCTGCATTTCCTCCTTGCCTCCTTGCATTCCCCCATCCCCTCACCCCCAGGACAGTCTTCACAGCGCTATAGAACACTAGAGAACAAGGCTTGCATCCTTGGCATAGCCACATCTCCTATATTCCTTAGGAAGAATTTTATCTCAAGTAGCAAGATCCTGGAAACGTAACTGGATTCTACTACTGGCCTCAGAGAAGAAGGGAAGTTCGTAGCATTACTCAAGAAACAAGTAAACATGGAGAAGTAATCTCTGAAATTGACCTCCTGGTGGAAGACAGAATATTCGGAGAAGGCCAGGCTGGCCCAGGAGAGACAGACACCAACATCTTTCTATCAATCCCCTCAATGACACCCAGGACAAAAGGAATTCTTCGGTCACACCACCTGCTGATTTTCCAGCCACAAGCGAGTCTTACCATGTCTTATCATCCCACCTCACTGTCCTGGACCCATCAGCGGAGACGATCCGCCAGCCAGGAGGACCGCCCCTGTCCACAGGTCTGTTGGTCCATTTATGTGACAACTTCTTTCCTTAGCCAGCGAGAAGAAAACTTCCCACGCTCCCCAGACATGAAGGTCCTCCACTGCTAAAGCCAAAAGCTCCTTCAGAAGGCACTCAGTTCTCACGGCTTTCCCAGGCCAAGGTGCTGCGCCTGGGAAAGCGGCCAGTCCCCAAAGCTAGAGAGAGGCGAGCAAAGCCTGTGTGAGAACCAGCCAGGAAAAAAAAAAAAATGAGGTTACAAAGAAAAAAAAAAACCAAAATACAAACACACACATGTGCATGCACACCAGAAAATGGTGAGCATTGGGGGGTTGTGGAGAAATTGGAACCTTCGTGCACTATTAGTAGGAAATAAAAATGGTACAGCTTCTATGGGAAACAATATAGCAGTCCCTCAAATAATTAAAAATAGAATCACTGTATGATTCAGCCATTCCACCTCTGGGTATTTAACCAAAAGAACTGAAAACAAGGTTGCAAAGGGATATTTGTACATGTTCCTAGCAGCATCCTTAACAATAGCCAAATGGTAGAAGCAACCCAAGTATCCAGGCCAGGTGAATAGATGAACAAAATGTGAGACATGCATACAGTGGACTAGTAATCAACCGTAAAAAGGAAACAAAATTCTGACCCAGGCTACACATGGATAAACCTTGAGGACATTATGCTCAGTGAAATAAGCCAGATGCTGAAGGACAAATATTGTATGATTCCACTTACATGAAATATCTAGACAGGCAAATTCATAAAAGCAGAAGGTAGAATGGCAGTTGCCAGGGGTTGGTGGGGGAGAAGGGACTGGGGAGTTATTGTTTAATCTGTCTGAGGTTTCAGTTTGGGATGATGGAAAAAGTTCTGGAGATGGATGGCGGTGATGCTTGTACAACATTATGAATGTATTTCATACCACTGAGCTGTACATTTAAAATGGTTACATGGTAAATTTTATGTTATGTATATTTTACTACAATTACACATTTTTTTAATCATAAAAAGATAAAAAGAAGAACCAGGTCACATGCTGAGTTTTCAAAGGAGATCATGAGAGCCGGAGCAGGCTCTGTAATTGGCCCCAAACTCAAACCTGGTTCCATCTGAGGGAGCTGCTGTGGGGGAGCTGGGGCCAGGGACAGGTGGCTCAGCCCTGGTACCAGATGGGGGAGAGTCTTCGGGGCCTTCCACTTCAGCCTAAACCACCCAACACACCAGATGAGGACATTCATGCATTTATTACAGCTCCCCAAGTGGCACAGAACAGAGAGGGGAACCTTTTCCCACCATGGATTCCACCCCAGGGAACAACAGTGTGATGACATTTTAAGATCTCGGGGTCTCTCTCCTTAGAGAAATACGAATTAGTGCTTGTATAGTTAAAAGCTACCTTGATATATGGGGATAAGAGCAAACCCATTAGTTTTATGTTAGCAGATAAACTAGAAGTGGGAAGACATCAAATGCGTGCGGCTGATGGGGGTGGGTACAGGGATCTCGTTCCTGTCATCAGTATCTGTATGGCCCTGCACCAGGCACTCCCCCATCTGGTCCTCCGTCACAGGGTAAATGCACTCAGCAGGACACCAGATCCTTATGGCTTGCCCAGAACATGTTAGGGAGCATGGGGGCAGGAAGGAGAGGTTGGGCATCACAGAGCACCCACTGCTTTTCAAGCAATTTCAAAGGCAGACGAGATGTGACAGGCAATGCCACACTGCACATGATAGGTCTTGAACAGGCCCAGAAAGGAGAGGGACTCTGTCCTGCCAAGGCCCCCATCCTTGGCAGGGTTTCAATGTCAGAGGCAGAGCCAGAAAAGATGTAGAACCTTCTATATGTTATCTTAACATCTCTGAGAGTTTGGGGGCTTATCCAACAAGAAAAATATGGAAAGAACACAGAATTCCTTCCACATAAACCATCTGATGGTTGATATGAGGAAGTTGAGGGTTTAATGGGAGAACAGTGGAGAGTTGTTCATGCCGAATGAGTGGGGATGAAGAAGAGAACCAGAAATGAAAACTCTGGCCGTGGTCCATTCAAAGGGACCCAGAGCTGGGTAACTGCACCTTTGATGTCAGGACCCCCGTCAGAGGGACCAGCCTCTCGAGAGTAGTGGCATCCATGTTGCAGTGGATAGAAACATGGCTGGAAAAACTCAAATCCAGATCCTGAGCCCAAATCCTTCAGGTGGGTCCCTGTGATGGAAATCCCAACCTCCTTGGTCTGGTGAAATGGACATGTGCCTCTTAACACAGAAGGTTAGAACTAAGTAGAGAAATGAGGGAGAAAGACAAGCCCAGAAATTAACATACTAATTTTACTGAGCAATTGGTGTGTGTCTCCTCTTTAAAGGGTTTATAATATTTCAGAAATTTTAACAAATCCAAGAGATTAGCCTGGTGGTTATAAAACATATAACTGAGTGTTTGATTTTAGAATCTGGATATAAGTTGAAAAGTATAACACGATTTGTCCAAGGTTGGACATAAACTGAGCACACATTATAAGTTTAATTCAGCAGAGTTACAAAATGCTTGGGAAGTTCTGCTTGTCACAGACATTGGCAGTGCTTAAGAAGACAATCAAATATATTAGATGTTTAATGTTGTTTAAAATATTTAGGACATACAATTATTAGGTTGTAAAACTAGACTAGTAAGTAAAATAATAGAACTTATAAGTTGAACTCTAAAGCTTTAGGAAACTGGGTTTTTGAAAGTCTAAAAAGTCTAACATCCTTCTAACATTGCAGAGAAAAAGGAACCCTTGTGCACTCTTGGTGGGAACGCAAACTGGTGCAGCCGCTGCGGAAACAGTGTGGAGTGTCCTCAGAAAGTTAAAAATGGAATTACCCTACAAGCCAGTATTTCCATTATTGGATATTTACCCAATGAAAATGAAAACACTAATTCACTAATATGCACCCCTACGATTATTGAAGCATTATTTACAATGGCCAAGATATGGAAGCAACCCAAGTATCCATCTATAGAGGAATGGATAAAGAAGGTGTGGTATATATAAACACACACACACACACACACACACACACACACACACACACAGGAATATTCCTCGGCCATCAAAAAGAAAGAAATCTTGCCATTTGCAACAACATGGGTGGAACCAGACAGAGAGTACAGCTCTAAGTGGAAAATGTCAGACAGAGACAGACACATGCCATATGATTCTCACTCATATGGGGAATTTAAGACACAGAACAAACAAAAGGAGGCAAATAAAAGACCAGACTGTTAAACAGAGAACAAATTGCTGGTTGCCAGAGGGGAGGTAGGTAAGGGATGGGGGGACTGGGTGATGGGATTAAGGAGGGCACTTGTCGTGAGGAACGCTGAGTCATGCATAGAATAGTCGAATCATTATACTGTCCACTGAAACTAATATAACACCAGATGTTAATTGCACTACAATGAAAAATGACACTATTCCCAACATCCTTGTCAAATCCCACTTTGTCATCCCATCTTCTGTATGCACACGACTGTCCTCCCGCAGGCCACCCCACCATCACATGGACAGCTCCGTGTGCTGGAGAGAGTCCGTGTGGGGGGGGTAAAAATAAAAATAAGAAATAAAAGAGTGCGGAGTGAAGGATATATTCTAGGCAAGGGGAGTCTGAGAATGAAGGCGGTGAGTTCGGAAAGCAGAGTAGGAAAGACAGAGCCGGATTCTTTTCATGAACACCTGTGGCTTCGGTTGGCTAATGTTTCAGTCAATCAGACTGAACTGGAATGATGTCATCAGGAAGGAGAGGGAGCTAAAGGAGTAAGATGAGATGAGCCTGCAGGACTCTGGCTATCAGATGAAATGTTTCTTTCAGACTCAGGACACTCAGAGCCGGATGGTCATCAGCAAGTCTTTCTCTGCATGGGCAGCAGGCAGCATCCGCCAGCGGCCAAGGGCAGGAGAGTTCCAAGAAGACGCATCTGGCCTTGAAGCAGAGGGTGGAAGAGAGCCATGGAGGATCCAGAGGCAGAAACAGGGTCTGGTGGGGGAGCAGAAAGAAGGCCACTGGAGACGGAGCAAGAAGAGAGAAGAGGAAGAGGTGCCACCCAGGCACCTGAGCAATGAGGACAGAAGGAAACAGGAATGGGGGAGGCAAGAGGACACATCCTGTGGGGAAAGAGGATCAGTACTGGGCACATGTTTCAGCCGGGCCAGAGAGACCCAGAAGAGAAGGTGCCACACGGGCAAGCAAACATGGGTGCAGGGCAAATAAGTTGGGTTAGTGAGAGATTCAGATTCTGGGACTGGGACTGGAGTCAGCCCCGCATGATGGTCAAAGCAGGGAGGAGGGGATGAGGAGCAATCACTCCTCAGCAGGTGGAAGGAAGACAGAGGGAAGGAATAGATGTCATAGAAATCATCTCTCACCCACCACTCATGGAGCAGCCCCCATCCCCTGTATCTCCAGCCAATGTAGCAACTCTGCACAGTGCGTGATTTTGTCCCAAATCATAGATAAGGCTGCTCAGGCATAAGGCACTATGGTTCTCACACAAGGTCAGATGGCATCAGATGGCAGAACTGGGAGAAACCTAAGTCTATGGGACTCTGCTGCTGGGGTCTTCATTCTAAGGTCCCGTGTCTCCAGGCCAAAGGCTGGATCCCTCCCAGACCTTATTAATGTGATGTTTGTACTTGGAACAAATGAGATTGGGGCTCTGTTTTGGTTACTGGATTACTTACAGTTTCACAAGAACTTGGTACATCTATGTTTCGGCGGGGGGGGAACTATTTCCAGGTTCCAGTGAAGTTATGAAACCCAGGGAAGTATAAATAGCGCAAAGCAGGCTGGAGCCCTGGGTCAGTTCGGCAAAGGCTTAGAGATTCCTCTGGAGCCCCGAGAACCAGGCCCGAGGTCAGTCCGATGGTGGGGTGCACAGGCTCCATTCCCCCACAGCCCAGAGTCTTGTCTCATTCGACAACAGGTCACAAAGCTGTTTCTGTGCAATTAACTTATTTCACACTTGCTGGCTTGCTTTTTCAAATTAAAATCAGTATCATAGTGATGAAAAAAAGCAGATTCTGCAAAGCACAGGAAGCCCCTAGGATCTTTATTTCTCCGCCCACATCTGCCAACATGCAAATAAGTTTCCCTAGGGCCTCAATTCACTTTCCATAAACGAAAGATACTGCCAGTCACTCAGACTTCCACGTAGGAAGTGTTAGACATCTTAGAGGAAACCTGCTTAATAAACCCTGGAATAAGCACAGAAGGTGGGGCAGAGAATGCGTTTTTGTCAAACTCTTCAGACTGAGTTGTGGCCAAAAACTGCACGGCTTAGCCCCACTGTGGCCTACTGTGGCCATGAGTCCAGCTGTCACCAATGAGAGATGACAGGAAGTGACATGGGTCTTCTCCAGACTGAGGCTTTGGAAGCAGATGGCCTCCCTCCACTGTCTTCTGCTGGCTGGGCGGAGAGGCCTCCAAGGCCTCTGGAAGCAGTGGAAAACTGTGAGACGGACGGAGCCAGGGTCTCTGAATCACTAGGGAAAGGACAAGGCCTGATGCCCAAGAGGAACAGGTGCTGGATTGTTCCTCAAGCCTCAAGCCCCCGGCCTGTCAGGTGTTATCTGTATAGTTGTTGCCATTGCTCTGACACACATGGGCCTCTGCAAACGTGATTCTACATCTGTGTGCTGTGTGCACTGTTTTAAGAAACTCCGAGATGCCAGTGGAGGCTTTTATGTATGCATCACGGGAGGGCACTTCATTGTACAAACTCGCAGGAGAGCCCGCCCCCAGCACAATTACCATATTATCCGGCTTACAGGAAACTGATTTCCATATGGCTTGAGAACACACTGTCCACGTCATGAAGGGGTGCGCTGGTCCGCACAGAAGTCAGGGAGGCCGCAGCCCGCCCTGGAGGCCCTGAAGGCCTCTCCCTTGTCCCAGCTTCCCACGGCACAAGCTGATCAGAAACACGTCTGGATCCCTACAAGGCTGGATCCCTACAAGGCTTTCTTACATGGGGGCCCTCCCCCACGTAAGTCATCTCCATGAGTGGCCATAAAAACAGCAAAGCAGGGGTGTGAGCTCCAACAGGGCCCCTTCTTGTTGGTGAACAGGGAAGTCAAGGCTCCCAGGCTTTTCCTTTTAGAACATGACACTGAAGGCCCAGTGAGGAACATTTGGGTACAGGGCATCTGGCCGCAGTGGGCTGGGGGCCTGGGAGCCGAGGCCAGAGGCAAGTAGGAATGAAGCCTGGGTAAGCAGCCGGAGGTGGAGGCTGCTGGAAGGGAAAGGCAGTGAGGAAAAGAGGGCCGGAGAGTGATACTTGCAGCGAATTTACAAGAAAGCAACAAAGAGCAAATTTCACAAAACCTCACAGGACTCAAGCTGGGAACAGTGGGATAAATCCAAGAAGGAAAAGAGATCCTACCAACCGCCTGGCTTTTATATCCATTAGTCATTTATGTAAAGAGTCAAAGTGGCATGATAGCATTTTAAACATCTTCACATCTAAATTGGGGAGGGAACTGTTTTGTAATACACAAAAAAGTGGTTGCAAATGTAAGCTACTACTGAAACTAAGGCAGGATTGTAACTCAGTTGCAAATATTCTGCTACTCTGCCATTAGTCCTGATGACATCGTTCGGAGATAGCCCTCACACAGCCCCCCATGTGGCCAGATCCTGCAAGCTTCAGTGTTCCTCGGGCTGCAGGATCCCAGGCTGTCTGTAATTTTGCTCTCCAGAGGAGAGCTTGGTGAGCAATGTGGCAAGAAATACATCAGACCAAGAAACCCCAGACTACAGAAATGACGCTGAGCAAGCATGAGAAAGCTGAATGAGATTTAAAATATTCAGTCCCTAAGCATGTTTAATTACAAAGTCACCAAAACAAGGATCTGAAGAACCATAGAAATATGCTCTCAAGAGAGGAGGAGGAGAGATTGTCACGTGCCTTGGTCCTGTAGTAGCACTTCTCTGCTTCTCAAATGCCTGTGGCTATTCAGGTCCCCCAGAGGATCTGGGCAAATGCAGGTTTGGATCGTTTAGGTCTGGGGTGAAGCTTGGGATTCTGCATTTCTTACAAGCTCCCTGGGGATGCACTGCTGCTGGGCCAAGGACCGCAGGTTGAACAGTAAGGGTATAGAGCTTCAGGGACTGAAAGAACAATGGACATTCAGGGCACCGCTTCTCACCTGAGACCTGGGACACGGAGAGAAACTGGGGTATCAACAGAGCTCTGTTCACGTCCTTCGAGATTGCCAAGGGCTAAATACACACACACATTCATGCTCACACCCAAAGGAATCTATTCAAAAAAACCTTTTATTCATACCCTACATCACATGGGTGATACATTCAATCTGGAAGTTTGAACATTAATTCTTGAAGTTTCTTTTTGAGTCTCCGTCACAGGATTAACCCTTAGAAGCAAATGCCTGAAACACTCTCTGATATCCAGGCATGTGCACCAACTGAGTCTCTCAACACCACTAACCTCAGCAGGTGGGTATTGGCGTTTTTAATTGATATCAACATGCGACATGGCACTCAAGTGCTCCTAGCCCGAGACCCCAAAATGAGTGTGATTATCTCATTCTTCATCATTCTGACAGCTGTTGACTGCCAGCAACGTGAAGTGTACCAGACACTATGGAAGAAAGGAGATGCAAGGACGTTGAGTCCGGGCCAGGTCCCAAGGCGCATGTCTCTAATCACTCAATAGTTAACCGCCACCTTGAATTACCTTGGAACTTAGTTCTCATTGTTCTCTGTCCTCCAATTGTATCATACGATCTTCAAACTGAAAAGACTTCCAATGAAAATATAATTTATAAGTCAAAAAACTTAATAGCATCATTTTTAAAATTTAAATTACATTGTGATTTTTCTTATCAGACAGTTGATTCGTACTCTGAAAGAAATAACACCAAAAGTGTGGCCAAAAAGAAGCCCTTACCAGAAAAAGGCAGGGCAGGAGCAGACACAAACTCAGGCTGAGCTTGGAGATTGCTGGGCAAATCCCATGGTGGAGGGCACAGCCCCATGGCCTGTATCTGGGGAGATGTAGATGGTGCTGGGCCAGACCAACATGGGCTCAAATTCCCCAGGAACCATTTACAAACCTCCTGACCTTGGGCTAGTCATTTGACCTTGCCCAGCCTCAGTGTCCTCAGCATCATATCTACTTCATTGAGTTGCCACAAAGATGGACTGAGATACTGTGTATAAAGGACCAGAATGTTATAAGCCCCCACCACACGGTAGCAGATCTCGCCACTTCCCCCAAACCTTGCTGCCTTCAAAGAGTTTTTACCTGTTTGCAAATTAATACTCTCCTCTGAAGCCTTGCTTTCTAAGATCAGGGAAATGGCTTACCCACCCTCTCTGGTTTGTCCTGATTCTTTTAACCTTCTTTTTTATCCAGGTAAAGAGACTTAATTTCTATACCCAACATTACATCAATGCCATTATTTTACCCATTTTTTCTTTTGTGGTGCTTTTAGTATTCTCATTAAGAAAATTTTGCCTTTGCCAGTGTTGTCATATATTCTGTATTTCCTTCTAAAAGTGAAATTGTTTTACCTTTCATTTCACATCTGTCTGGAACTGATTTTTAGTAACATTATTTTAAATATTAATCTTGTATTTAAACATAATTTGAATATTAATCTGATAGTCTTTGTCATAAATTTTTTCTCATTTGTTTTGAAATAAGAAACCAGAAATTTGTAAAGTACTAATTTTCTGGATGGGAAAAAATGGTAAGCCCTAAAATTATAATATCTTCTTTTTTTAATGTCAGTACTGTCCTATTTTAAATTTAGGATAGCCAACATATGAGAAAGAAATTCTTCCATTTTTTGAGGTGAGATAAAAACCAATTTTCCCTAGGTAATGATTACATACATAGAGAGGGAATTGAGATGAACTCACTGGAGATGAACGAACCTTGGCAAGCGAAGTAAGACACTTAGACTTGACTCCTTAAGTCATTCACTTGACCACAAATTCCTGGTATTTATATTATAAATATATATTTGCAATAAATATTCGTATATAAAACATGTATACTTGTTAACTATGTTATATTCATTATATTTATTTGTACATATTTATTACTATGTATTTCATTAAAGGCATTTATACTGATGCGCCTGTGAATGCATTGGATTTGTTTGGGTGAAGCTGGGGACACTCCAGAAAGAGCCTGACCTAACCACCACATGAAGACACTGGGGGACTGGCTAAATGGGGCCGTTCCTGTGTCATCTGCAGCTTTCCTCTCTGCCTCTGGGCAATGTCTTCCAGATTCTGAGACTCCATGTGCCCCAGAAGAGAGGTTCCAACTCCACGAGGTCCGAGAGACCCTGGCATGGATGCTGTCGCTGCTGCACGTACAGTGTGGCAACCTGAGTCAGAACCAGAACACCAGAGGCTGATGTAGGCAGGTGGGTGAAGCCCCATTTCTCCCACTGGGAACTGACTTCAGATACTGGGTATTTTAGGTGGCCAAGCCGTGGGGCAGGGGAAGCAGTTTATATATCGCTCTTCTGAAGATGAAGGTAAATGAAATTGTGAAGTAATCTGATCATCTAGGTAAAAAAGAAAAACAACAAGAGAATACCCTGTTCTATGAATAGGACCCGAATCCGTTTTTATTGCCAGCTGTAAATGTTCTCATTGGTGGCCCTGGTGGGTTCACATTAAAACAGAAAACACACTGCCTGAGCAACAGGTCAGGCTGAGGGTATGAGGGTTTCCGTATTATAAAGACTGGGGCACGCTGAGAGGCAAGCACCCATTAACTGAATACCATTTCTGGCTTGCTAGAAACAGCTGTCAGGCTCCTCTGAAAACTTGTAGTTTAGTTAGATTCCTGCCCAGATCAAAAGACTAACTTAATTATATATCCACATGGCCTGCAGACATCTGAGAGGACCCATACATGCCCTCCCCCCATACTGCTGTAACCAAGCTCCTGGGTAAGTCTCATGACCCAAAACACTGTCCCACATATTGGTCTTGAACATGACTTTTGAACTGGAAAACTTTTTTCAAAGCCAAAATTATTCATGACTGTGTCAAGCGCACAGGCACATCAGCCTGGGGCGTGCCGGCTGCCCGAGCCAGGCCCACATGGGGACTACAAGGCACTACAGGGCTCTACCATCGGGGCCCATGTTGAAACATGCTTTTGTTTACTTAGAGTGGGTTCTAAGTCATTCTGCCTCATAATCATTTACTTGTATGACCTGCTTCTAACTTCAAGTTAGGAACAATAAGACTCTGACCTCAGCTCCAGGGAGATGCTCACCTCTGGGTACCTGTCCCCCACTGGCCATTCCAAGCTGTCAGTCCTAAGTTAGAAGGGAGGAGGGTTGGTCCGTGGCCCCTCCTTGGTGGTGTTGCAGACAACTGATAGCACCATCTCTTGTTGGTTTTAAGCAGGTGTGGCCTCCTCTACTGCCAGCCATACCAGCAGGGTCACCCCTAACAGGACAGAGGAGCTCCGGGAGCAGCCTCTCTTATCTCTGACTGGTTCCCTGAAATTCAAGAGAAGACAGAGTGAGATCTGCCAAATGTACCTGCTCTTCACATCGGTGTCCGTGGAAAGACCCCACTGGGCCCTGTGGGTCTTTCAGATCCTCCAGGACCCCAGTGCTCATCAAAGAAGATATCAGCATGCCTTTCCCTTCCGGGGTGGGACCCTTCACAGCAGAACATGCCCCGTTAACATTCCAGGAGTGGTAAGATGTTAAAACTGCATCTGTGAGTTCAGCACCCCTGCCAACTACTGTCCAGCTTTGAGAAAGAGGTGGTGAGATCTCGGCGTTACTCCATGACCTGCCCCGCTCAGTACTCCATCCGCTGCAAAGAACGTGGCAATAGTGGCCGGTAGTGTTGCCAAAACCCTTCTAGTTCCGATTAAAAATCCGATTTGCCTGGGGGGTGGGGAGGGGGAACAATAACAGCCTGGAAATGAGAAAATGGATGATGCGGGCACAAGAGCGGTCTCCCCCTTCCTGGCCTCAGCAGTACCAAGGGAGTGCGTGCAGGTCACCACCACGTAGGACGCAAGGGCAAAAGCCCACAAGGGACAGAGGGTCCCATTTCACAGTCCCGGCGCTCCTCACAACCAGACCGCCTGGAGGCTGAGTGGCTGGCTGGTTCCCTTGCTCACCTCTCCGGCCCTTTGCGAAGTCACGACCTACTTCGACAGGGACAGTGAAGGGAGAAAACATCAGTAGGCCATTTTCCAACCTTCCATCATCTGACATCTAATTGTGGTTATGCTGATTTTATTGCTCTTGGCAAAATCTCACCCTTCCTGCAGCTCAGGCCGAAATACTAGGTATCAATTGCCATTGAAAACACAACCCGCTCGATGTCAGACACAAAGGAAGTAAAAATTGCTGACGCTCCGTTTTGAAAGGACAAATTCATTTGCCCCCAGAAACAGAGCTTTTGCCACCAATCTCATTAAAAGTGCCGTGAGATTATCAGGAAAAATTAATACAAGCTGTTGGTTATCAGCTACATCATTTCAGCTCACAAAGGCAAGTCCTGCTTGTCAGTTTGCTGCTGTGGGCAAGGACAGGCGTTAACAAAGAAAGTCACATTCAATTAGAAACCATCACCCCGGCTGGCATTTGCGGTTACTTTGCACGGATCGGCTTGACGCACAACCACACTTCTTTTTGGTTTGAACTTGAAAGCAAGGGCACTTTTGGCAGCAAGGGGAATCGAGTCCTCTCTCTAACACGCTGATGAGAGAAAGAGAGAGAGCAGCAGTTTGCATGGAAAGTCTGTAAACTGAGTCTCTGTGGTACTGGGCGTGCTCAGGAGATACAGGACTGGAATAATTCTTTCTCAAGTGCTTTGGAAATACTCGGTTATTGAAGATGGGCTGATTGAATTTGCAAGGTACTAGCGATGCCTCCCTGCTGTCCCTGTGTTGGGGTCCTCTCAGAACCTCCCCTGCCAGGTAACTAGCTCATGGTCTCCGAACAGGGCTCTCAGGCAGTACAGGCCCTGAGCAGGCACTCATCTAGCTCACGCCTAGGATGCTCACCGACAGTGGCCACATGGAAGATGCCCATGTGCCTCCTAAAACATCCATTTAACAAACCCTTACTGAGTGGTAGCGATGTGCCCAGCACTACTGGAGGCCCTAGGAATAAGTAGTGAGCAAGGACACCGGAGAGAGGGAAATCACTTCCGTCGTTTTGTTGCTAAACAAATTTCATTGGTTTCCACTTGGACAGATTGGTCATTTGGGCTGTGGATCATCTCTGAGTTAAGTTCACCCCATGCTTTTCAGGGATGGCTCATTTTCCAGCTCTTCTGCATGAGCATCTGTTGTGAGTGCTCCTTGGCTCCCCTTAGACCAATCCAGACTCAGACATGTACACGGACACCAGGAGAAGGCTGCTATCACACTGTCGGCACCGTCCTCAGGACCTTTGTCCGTGCTGCTCTCTCTGCCTAGCTTTCTCTTCTTCCTGGTAATAGGGATATGTCATTTTCCTACTTCCTTCAGGTTTTACTCAAAAGTCACCCTGTCCTGGGTGAGGCCTTCTTTTTGAAAGTATACCGTTCCCCAGATTTGACTTCCTCAGCCCTTCCTTGCTTTGCTTTTTATCCTCGTATTTTATGTATCCTGTATTTTATGTATCCTATTTATTCCTGCCTCCTTCCCTAGACCCTCAACTCCATGATGGCAGAGACCTTGTTCTGTGCCTGGAAAAGTTGTCTGAACATAGTAGGTACTCCATTGATACTTACTGAGTGAATGCACGCATGATTGAATGAAAGCCTTCGGTATCTCCGGTGATTTTCAACTTGGCCTCCCCTCTATTTTAATGCACTCAGGTGAAGCTTCTTATTTTAAACATACAACACTTTCATTCTGTTTCCTGTTCATTCTTATAAAATAATAGAGGCAAGATGCAACAGGCCATTCAAGTTATTGCAACAACATGGCTTGGAGAACGTTCCTGAAACTGATGGCCTGGGGGTAGCATTGTCATGAAAGGTTCCCCAGCCAGTTCATGAAAGAACAAATTTAGTCCCTATTAAAGGCCCCAGTACATTAATGGCCAAAGTTGTTCAAGGGTTTTTATTTTAAAGCATATATATTTTCAAAAGGCATATATGACTGTCCAAGAGGTCTGCATCTGATTTAGCCTTGGTTAGACTTAGCTTATGAGCTTGTCTTTCCTACTGGATTTTCATGTTTGGGAGGGGGGTGCAGGGTATGGATGGGAGATATAATTTATCATGTCATATCCCCCATAGCATTTTGGAAACAACTTTGCTAGAGTAAATGTAAAAAGAAAAAAAAACTGTGGTTGAAATGGGTTGTCTGTGGAATTTTCTTCTTTATCCTTTCTGGGCTGTGAATCCTGGTATCCACAACCAGGACTGGTACCCTCAGTCCTGGGACAGTTCTTGCTTTGTACTGGGAGGCTCCAGTCTGGGGGTGGAGAGCCAGAAGCCAGTCACTTCACTGAGCAGAGGACTGCATTTGAAAACACCTGGAGACCACTCCAACTCCAGCCTTCTGTGCCTCCAGCCAACCCGCCCTTCCCAGTCCTGGAGCTCTTCTGGCCCCATTGTTTCTCTTGTAGTATTGTTTGCTTTGGGCTGGAACCTTCACCCTGGCACTGATTCCTATGTCCAAGAGGAACCCAGGCCCCCTTCCCTGCAAGTGTCTGTGAGTGGCAGGTAGCCAGACGGATGGGGGTTTCCCTCTGGTCAGGGACCCCCTCGCCCAGGGGGTGACCGTGAGGGTGAAGGGACTCGAGTCAAGTCTGCTTCTCTTCTGAGGGTGGCATCCTACTTCCAGTTCCCTCTTGGCCTCGCCCAACAGCAGGGACATGAACTTAGGACTTGCCTCTGCTAGCCTCAGTGCTTCCCTCTGAGCTCTCAGAGATGTGAGCTTGTCATCCATGCAGGAACCCGGAGGGCCAACCAGTGACACTTCCAAGCAGCGCCATGCAGTTTCTCACCAGGTTCAAGAGGAAGCAAGAATGACCCTATTGCACCGCAAGAAACTGGAGGTGATCCAATAACACAGTCTTCAGATCCTGCCTCTGGTCCAGGGCCCAAGCAACAGAGCTTTCCACACTTTGGGCTGTGTGCGGTCAAGGACAGAGCACTGAAAACAACTCCACGCACACACTGAGTTCCGTTCAGGTGGCTTCCATGAATCAGAAACTTCTGGAAGCTCTCGGAGGTCTCTTGTGGTTAGGCACTGTCAAGGCTCTACGTAGAGAGGGAGAGAAAACCCTTCATCTCAAAGTCATGCACTCCTCCAGAGAGCAGGAGGTCCACGAAGGGGATGGAGGGTCTACACCCTCGTGGAAATGGCATGGAGCAGGATTACAGAACAGCAGCCTGTCCCTGAGTGTCCTTCAAAAGCGAGCCCTTAAGCCAAATGGGATCACTTTGGATGGAGGGCCACCACTGCAGAGTGGGACTCTACTTTGGTCGGCTTCCAAGGGGCTGGCTGGACAAGTTTTACAACAATCAGATAGAGTGAGAGACCGATATTACTCGAGTTGGAAGAAACACATTAATAGCTAATATGAGGGAGGATGTTATCTTCCTCTTCATTCTAGAGAAAGCAAACAGGGGACCAGGCTGGGCCAGAGCGGACTCTGAGTGCCTTGGGGCCTGGACTCAAACACTCCCTGACTGTGATGCAAAAACCAGCTCTTTACATATCAGTGACGATTCTCCTTGTCACTTGACTTTCTCTGACACGCTCTCGAAACCTCCTCCTGGCTCAGTCTCTGGGAAAGCCACAGTGGTGAATATCCCTATCACGGAACTTCCCTTTCCACTCAGCCTTCCCTTGCGAGGCTGTGCCCAGAGACGGAGTAGCCCCCATCGGTGGGGCTTGGGGGCCAGAGCCCGAGGCTCTGCTGTGGTCACAACTCCATAGGTGTGCTAGTGTTTTTCTCAGCATACCCATTTTAGGCTTGTGTGGTACTAAACTTTTCTGCCAGTAAGTAGAAAAGGCAAGTTTTGTAAAAAACTGAGAAACAACTCGCAGGCGAGGGCAGATATTTCAGAAATGACTCAGAATGGTGTTTTGCTAGAAGAATGATAATGAAGTGCAGAGCATATATTCATGAGACTGATAACACGCCCTCGGAAAGAAAATGACTCTTGTTAGACATCTGAACTTGAGCAAAACATTCATGTCACTGATGATGATATAATGGACTGGCTCCCAATGCTGGCTGCAAGCTTTGGCTTTAAGGTAACTGCAGACGGGAAGATTCTTCTCTGGGAGATATGAGAGAGCATATCTTTTTGATCATCTGAAACAGTTCATTCACCTCTGAAACTGAACTATAAAATCTTGGTGAAGAAGGTTCTCAGAAATGTCTGACCCAGTAAGCTAAGAGCCAACTCCATCACCTTCCACACCCACAACCTCAAGTTCAGGGACCCACATAAAGACAGCTTTTACAACATCCCCCGGGGACCCTTAGAGAGTCGAGTAATATCATCTTGGAGCCAATTGCCCGAGAGAAACCAAACTGTTAAGCTTGAGCTTGATGACAAGAAGCTTTCAACTTTCTGTTACAGGCGAACCAACTCAGAGTGCATTTGTGACTCCCGCCACCTACACAGGGCACTTCTGTAGACAGCCAGCTCCTATCGGGAACCAGTCAGCGAACACCGCCTGGATGTCAGATGCATCTCCTGCTTGGGCAGCTCTTTCTCGCCCTCTCAAAGAGATGGTGCTGGCAGACACTCGCCCTTCAACCTGCTGCTGTTTGACAGTGGCTATTTTCAGTCCTGCAGCTATGAGTAGAGATGGTTCATACCGTCTCTGACATAAGAGGGTCAGATGGACAAAAATTTAGAAAGAAGGCAGGCCATGCCCAGAACTCTGGATCAACTCCTTCCAGAATCCAGAGGCTTGACATCTAAGTGGCTCATTCTCACACAGCACCTCTTCATTCTCCAGGAGAAGCTTCTGGAAGGATCAGAACTGCGAAGATCAGACTGCAAAGCAGGCTTTAATGACAGAGTCACTTAAAACCACAAGTAGTAAGAAGGGTCTGTGTGCTGGAAATGTCTTTTTCAACCTTCCTGAATTTTTCTCAGAATCATTCCTTAAAATTCTAATCATTATGGTTGTGTTTAAGAAAAACAAGAGTTCTTATATTTTAGAGATGCATACTAAAATACTTACAGATAAAATGATACAATATTCAGATTTGCTTTAAAAGATCCAGAGGGTGGCCAGATGGGGTTTTAAATGAAATAAAATGGACTCTAAGTTGATAACTGTTGAAAGCAGGTAACGGTTATATGGGGGTTTATTATAATATTCCATTTTGTGTATGTTTGAGATTTTCTATAACACAAGTTGAAAATTCAATATTAAAAGAGATAATGAATGTCTTTCTTAGGGATAATTATCAAGTTTGAGACTCAGTTTCCTTCAACTCTTTAAATTTGTTTGCCCAGAGGCACCCAGTTGGCTCAGTCAGTAGAGCATGAAACTCTTGATCTCAGGGTGGTGAGTTCAAGCCCCACATTGGGCATGGAGTCCACTTAAGAAAAATAAATGTGTTTGCCTAAACCCACATCACATGGTTTTTGTCTTGCAAAAAAGAAACCACAGTGTGACAGTTGTCTCTTTTCCCCTTCCCTCCTCATCTGTCCTATTCTCTCCTTCCCTGTCCTCTTGGCTCTTCTTTCTTCTCAGGGATTCCGGGTGGTGGGGCACACAGCATAAGGGCTCACATTCACCAGACACACTCCTAAGATTCTGGGACTTTGCCTGCACCACCTGAACTGCTGTTCACTGAGCGTTGGTCAAATGGGCCCCAGAACACTGTCATATGAAGCAGCCTGGCCTCCACCTTCGAAAACACCCCTTAAAGAAACAATCACAAAGCTTGACTATTGATAATCTACAACATGTTTTCAGATTCTTGAATGGGAAAAATCACATGGTGCTATGGAGAGACACAGAAAGAGCCCACCAATCTTTGTCCCCTGTGCTCTCAGATTGTCCCTCCTTCTTCGATGGCAGGACTGGCCGGATCTGGATACGGTAGATGCCCTAAATGTGAGCAGAATGGAACTGAACTCCCACCAATTAAGCAGGCCTGCATGGGCTCTCTGTGAGAGAGAACTTCGCATCCCCCACTGAATCCTTTCCACACTCAAAGGGCAGTTCCCGAAAATGAATGAGTACAGCTGAGAGACATCTACTAGCTAAATTTAAGAACTCTAAAAAATGAAACAGTCCTAAAGGCTGGAATTTTCTAGAAAGAAGCTGATGGCATCTCCTTGGGACCGGGATGGGAGTCACTTTAAATGTATGTTTGCTCCGATTATAAGAGCTGGGTAGGTAGACAGGAAACTGCCAAAAGCCAGGAAGTATGTATGTGGGGTCAGTGTAACAGAAAGCCAGGTGGCTGAACGCAAAGGCAAGGAAGGAAGGCTAATGACCGGCTGATGTGAAAGTGAACTTGGCCAGGGGCCATGCAGAGAAATTCTCATTAGCGTGGTACCCCACCTGTCGAGTGCTTAGTCACCGTGCGTCCTGCTCCATCCCGAAAACACTGTGCGATCCACTTTGCAAAAAGCACTACATTTTGAATGCCTGGGTGGAATTTACTTAAAGGAAGTCTGTTGCAAGTTATCTTAGAGAACTTCTGGGGTTATCTGTGTGACCTCAGGCAACTTACTCAACATGTAGCAGTTTCTCTATCTATAAAACGGGGAAAATAAGTGACAACTTCATCAGGTTATTGTAAGGATTAAATGATGGACACTTTAAGGGGCGTCTGGGTGGCTCAGTCAGTTAAGCGTCTGCCTTCAGCTCAGGTCATGATCCCAGGATCCTGGGATTGAGCCCCACAAAGGAATCTGCCTCTTTCTCCATCCCTCTGCACACCCCTGCCCTGCTTGTGCTCTCTCTCTCAAATAAATAAATAAGATCTTTTTAAAAAAAAACTGATTAACACATCTGAAGGGCTGAGAACACTGCCTGGGATCTGATCAGCGCTCACAGAAGCATAACTGTATTGTCATTTGGAATTTCAAATGTCAATATGTTGAGTTTTCAAATACGAAGAAAGTTCACTAAGTTCTGTGTGTTTACTCGCAAAGTGTAAGTGAAATATACACACAGGCACATGTGTTACATAAGGCGTCTGTGCTGAAAGCTGTAACCCCATTGCAACATTAATGGGTGTTGCTCCTGTGTCCGTGGAGCACAGGATCTCCCCCTCTGGCCCTGTCTGCTTCATGCTGCCTCATGAGTCAGTCTTCTGGCCCCAGCTCATCTTCTGTATAACCCCCAATAACATCCTAAAGGATCAGCTCCATGTCACCTTCTGCCAAACACTTCCGGTGACTCCCCTTCACCTACCAAAACCCCACGCTCCTTGGTAGCATTTAGTGCAATCCAGACTCTGACCCAAACCCCCTTTATGCCTCCTGGAAGCCCCATATCCCTGCAGCCTTAAAATCTAATTGAGCAACACGGCTTTCTCTGAATTCTTCACTTCCCTTTCTCTTTCGAAGCCTGTGCTAGAATCTCAGTTAGTTCCCTGGATTCAGCCCCAAGGACCCCTGGCGAGCAGCCTGCCCAGCTTGTTCAACCCGACAGAAGGAGGCTCTTGCTTGCCAGTGTCCCCTCACACTCAGTGTGGGCCCACCCAGGTAGAGAGGGCCCCTACTCCATGGGGGCACGTTAGACCATGGCGGGGGCCCAGTTATCTTCTGCCCTACTAGAGCTATTAGTCCCTGGAGGGTAAGTGTCATGTCTCACTGATCTCTCCGCACTGAACTAGCCTGATTTTCTGCACGTGCTAGATGCTCTAAGGACATTCCGGAATGCAGTAACGAATGAATGGGTAATACTCACACACACAAGATTTCACCCACGGCCATTCTTCCCTATAGAAGATCTGGTTGTTACCAGGCCCTGTGTCTTGGAGGAAAACAGTACTATCCTGTTCAGTTCCTCTGAATCCCTCCGACCTCATCAAGGAGGAAGAGTGGCTGCTTTAAATGGTCCAAATTCTTGCTGAACTTCCTTTTCCATAGAGAGAACTAGCCTAAGGCTCAGCCTCCCGTGGGTAAGAAAATTAAGAACGTTGTTTTGTTTCAGTGTGGTCTTTTTCTGTCAATACAAGGTTTCTCATACGTTTCAATTGAATATTGTCTCTTAATGGCAAGTAGTTCTGGTTTTTCATATCTGATTGCAATGTAAGGTATCACTCTAGAGGTGTTTAAGCACAACGACTGAGTCACCGTGAAGACCAAAAGTGAGTGAGCAGCATGCCAACATGGACAAAGCCAGCATCGTGAGGCTATGATGTGATGTTTGAGAGATGTGGGTTTGCACACCTTTTTCGCCTCATTGAGCTGACAGTGCAACCACTTCCACACTGTCTGTGTCCTTCCCCACCCTGCTGGGTACCACCCCGCCTCCTCCCTGGAAAGCAATAGCATCAACAAGACTGCTGAGGGCTGTCTCTCCCCCACTCTGGGAGCCCGTGCTGGGAGCTCTCCAAATCTGGAGCCAGCACGTGTTTTCACCACTCAGCACACTGCCCACCTCCCACAAGTCACTGGATGGGCATCTGAAGTGAAAAACACCTATTAGAAATCAGCTGGGCAAATGCTCACAATGATGGCCAGGCTTCACAGGCATAACTAATAAAGCCCATCCCGGCCAACCCTTTGTTAAACAGTTCCTTACACAGTGCTTTATTCCGGTGGGTGCTCAATAAATCTTTCTGGATGAATAAGATGCTTTTTTTATTCTACGTAAAAACAGATCTTTCCTTTTGATTTCCAGAAAGTTTTATCAGCTATGCGTCTCTCTCCTGACATCAGGGTTGGTCCGGGGAGCACTCCAGAACTGATCGTTTCAGGATTTCTGCTTGCCTGGCCCAGGCTATGCTAGCCCACAGGGCATCTTTGTGCAAAACAGGAACACAGTGCCGTTGCCTCTGGGAGCAGAGGCTAGTACTAGGGAGCACAGGCGGCAAGGTGTCCCACAGCTGGGTATGGCCAGAGGACCTCCACTGGGCATCTCTGTGCACAGCATGCAGGGGCCACTCTGTCCTAGAAAGGACCTCTTTTTCTTTTTTTTAAGATTTTATTTATTTATTTTTTAAAGATTTTATGTATTTGACAGACAGAGATCACAAGTAGGCAGAGAGGCAGACAGAGAGAGAGGAGGAAGCAGGCTTCCTGCTGAGCAGAGAGCCCAATGTGGGGCTCGATCCCAGGACCCTGAGATCATGACCTGAGCTGAAGGCAGAGGCTTTAACTTACTGAGCCACCCAGGCGCCCCCAAAAGGACCTCTTCTGATCAAGGTAGTACATTTCCCTTCTGGCAGGTCCCATTTCCACCCAAACCAAGGTTGGGTATCGAATCCTATTAGCTGCCACAGGCCAGAGAGAATCTATCATTAGCCCAGTGTGCTGTCACCAGACCCCGCCCCAGTGTCAAATGCTGTCAGAGCTTGCAGATGCCTCAACCTCCAGGGCAGGCTCCCTGATGGGACCCAGCCTGTGTTTAAGCCACATGAGCACTCCTTAGGGAACCAAAGATGCCCTGCACCTTTCCTCTTTCCTTTCTCTCTTTTTTTTTTATAACTAATGTTTTCACTTTAAATGGTTTTTTATTAACAGGTTTATTTTTTTAGTAGCTTTAGATTTATAGAAAAACTGAGCAGAAGTGCAGAGTCCCCATACACTCCCCCCTCTTCACAGTATCGCAGATTACTAACCTCTCCCATTACTGTGCTGTATTTGTCACAGCTGAGGAGCCAGCATTGACTTGTACATCACAATTAGTAACTGACACTGTTTCCATTAGGGCTTACTATTTGTGCTGTACATTCTAGAGGTTTTGACAAATGTATCGTGACCATATCCATAATACAGAATAGTTTCACCACCCTAAAAATTCTTTGCTCCTTTTCCTTTTAAAAAACCTGCTGCTGGGGCGCCTGGGTGCCTGGGTGGCTCAGTGGGTTGGGGCCTCTGCCTTCGGCTCAGGTCATGGTCCTGGGGTCCTGGGATTGAGCCCCGCATCAGGCTCTCTGCTCAGTGGGGAGCCTGCTTCCTCCTCTCTCTCTGCCTGCCTTTCTGCCTACTTGTGATCTCTGTCTGTCAAATAAATAAATAAAATCTTAAAAAAAACCAAACTGCTGCAGCTCAAAGGCCAGCTGACCTGCTTCATAGGTGGCCACATGCAGGCCCTAGGGGAGCCTTCCCTGCTTGTCAGCTCCAGGTGTCCTTGCTCACCTGTAGGCGGGGGCGGGGTGTGGAGCGGCAGGTGCGATGGGGCTCTCCTGAGAGGAGAGGCACGAAACTGGCTTTGTCACTGAGAAACAGCAGCAAAGCGAATTCTCTTCTTAAGTCACTGGTGATGGTTATAAACCATGTTTCCTCCTGTAGCATGGGGAACACCTTGCTTCTGTGGTCACCACTTGCGCACGTGGTATGGACCTGGCACTTCGAAGACCCAGGCTCTCTCGTGGACTGCACACTTCCCTCTGCTGCATCCCAGCACCTAGGACAGGGCCTGGCACATGCCTGCCCAGTTGTGAAGCAAAGCTGTTCCCTAAGGTTACTTTGTTTCACCCACACTACACTTTCCCCTCAAGAAGATCTGGAATCTGTGCAGCCCAGCCTTCCAGTTAGAGGATTCCTCTGGAAAGCCAATCTGCAGCCAACTTCCTTGCAAGTTATTTGCCTGCACCCCCCTTGTGCAAGGCCGAGGACTTCAGCAGCACCCCTTCTATCCTGGGGAAGGGGAGGCGGACAGGACAAGCATGGGACCTGACTTGGACGGCGGTAGCATGCGGTCTCTGTTCCATGAGCCTGGTGCCTACCTCTCAGCCTCAGGAGCAGAGGGAGGGCTCTCCTGAGAGTGCTGTAGGAATGGCCCAGCGGGGTCAGTGGGTTTGGGGGATGCATGTAGGGAAGAAGACTGGTAATTTGAACATTTCTGACTAAAACATAAGAGTATTAGTACAAGGAAGTATTCTCCACGTGATGCGTCTCTGCACAAAATCAAACATCAGCTTTCCCCTTTCCTTGAAAATCACATCCCAAGGCTAGAGATGGCCTGTTCCTGGAAGTGGGGTGAGGGGGTCCCCAACAGCAAGGAGATAGGTTCTGGTTTCCCCCTCCCGGGTGCCCTGCACATTCTGCAGTTCTATTCACACCTCTCCAGATCACAGACCCAAGACAGTCTCCAAAGCAGATCGATTAGAAGCACAAGCCTTTTTCCTACACAGTCAGACTTGAAAAGGGTGAAGGGCAGTGAAAGCAACCACGTCAAGAGTCCCAGAACAGAAAGCACAAAGCACCCCGCCCCCTACGGCCCACACGCCCAAGTCCCACTGCTGCTGCAGCCCCACACTGTCTCCCGGAACTGAGGGGACCTAGGCTGATGAAGCCTGAGCTGACCGAAGAAGCCACCAGAAACACCCTTACTCTTAGAGAGCTAGGGAATTTTGCTCCAGCTCCAATCTTGGCAGACTCCAGGAAAAGTGAGTGGAAAGAGGCCCAGCACAAAATATTACATCAAACCCCCCCACCTCTTGAATTCCTCTGTGATAATGGCCGCCAAGGAGATGGGGGTTAGCAGACAGGCCTGGGGCCTCAGTGCTGGGGGGGGGGGTCCCAGCTCAGCTGCTTATTAGCTGAGTAACTCCCGCTGGGCTGGTGTATGGTTCATGACTTTATCTGTCAAATGGGAGGGAAAACACTATAACCATTGATGGTATGGGGTGTTTTAAGAAGAAATGAGGGAATATGAGCATGACCCTTAGAACAACGGTCCTTAAGTGATCAAAAATGTCAGCTATTCTTATCAGCACCAGTGACTTGAAGGCCGTCCTTTATTTGTGTATTTATTTATTTTCTCAGAAGATGAGACATATTCTTTTCTCTCTGATTCATATATAGGGACAAAAGCCCCCTGGATCCTGGGGTTTGTAGTAATAAATCCACACCGCTCACTTTCGGACTGACACCATTCTTGCACTCCATTCCTCGGGCTGCTCATCACCCTCCCGAGTTACACACACAAGCTCTTACAGCCTCACCAAACTCCAGGAAAAGGGCAGCACAATTTACAAAAAGGGCATTGTCTCCTTAGGATGTTTTTCCCTTTGACCATATTAAGAACTTGAGTTGTAATAAAAAGACATTCATTGTGAAGATGAAGTAGTAGGAGGCTGTCCGTTCCCTTGACACGATCTGGCAAATATTTTTTGATAAAAATTTCTAAGAATACAAGACACGTGTGTGGACCCGGAAACGGTTAAGATGGGTTTCAGAATGGGCGAGCCTTCCTTATTCCAAACTGACCTCCTCAGTACACACTTCTGTGCCTCCTCACCTTTGCCCACATCCACAACACCCTTGTGGTCTGCTGATGAACAACCCAGAATTTTTTGGCCAAGTGGTTTTAGGGAGCTCTCTAACACACCCTGAAGGCCTCGGAGGAATTGAGCTGAAAGTATCAGCAGGAGCAGCAGCAGAAACAGCCACCTGGCTCAGGAGTGAGGTGCGCTCCCACCCGCCGGGGCCAAAGAGCGGTGTGTATGTAAGAGGCATGCCAGAAGAGCCTCGTGTGTGTGCACGTGCATACGTACACGCACACACGTGAGCATGGCACATGCATACACATACACACACGCACATGAATACACAACGCGCGCCCGCACGAGCGCACACTCAGCATCAGGCAAGGGCCTGCAGGCCACGGGAAGACGACATCACCTTCTCGTGTAACTTGGGAAATCCCACTTGCAGCTGAAATCTCAGGTGGGCGGCCAAGAACGCTGCCTGGGCAGATGTCCCCTAAGGCCAAAGAAAACTGAATTTTGTGTCTCTTAGCATACGCCCAGAGAAAGCCCCACTTCACCTTTCACAGCAGACCAACTCACAGAGAGCTCCCGCGGGCTCCTGTTTCATCTACTTAACTTTCGCTTGCCATGGAAAGCAGGCCCGTCACACCTGCTGGCATAAGCGGTCCCTCTGAGTCACCTGCCCTCCTGAACGCACACGAGAGGGTACACACTAGGAATGGAACAGCAGCTTGCTGCCACGGACAGCGATCATGCGGTCAGAGCTGGGTACCCAGCCCTGGTGGGACAGTGGCCTACGGAGACAAAGTCTCAGCAATGTCCTGTACTCAAATGGTCCTTAACAGGGGTCAGTATCGCTCTTCTTCTATGAAGGAGTCACAAAAACTAGCCTGCAATCATCTTGCTTTTCTTTGATTCTCTGGAGCTGTTCTTCCTGGTTCTATTGGATTCCACTACTTACACAGAGCTGCTTCTAGTTCCCTGGTGCATGTGCTGTATTACCCTCTCGAGCAACTGAAGGCAGCTCTTCTGTCTCTGAGTACTCACGGAGCTGTACCCATCTTAAGTCCTCAGTAAAGGCTGAATGGAAACAAATGGTTGATGAACAGAGATTGGTGGGGTGGAAGTCTGAGGCCATACTCTGAAGTGTGTTTAGTCACAGCACCCCGGGCAGTGACTAAGCAGAGAGAGGCCACTGAGGATGGACAGATCAGATTTTCATCAGTTTAGAGATGTGCTTAAGGAAGGAAGGGGAGAACAGGATCCCATCTCTACAAAGACTGTCACCTGTACACACCAAGAGGCTTGTTCTACCTGACTGCTGTCTTACTCATCACCCCAAAGCCAGACATTACCATGGCTAATTGGGACAATGCTTAGAAGAGATGTGCATGTCAAAACAGACACTTTTAGAGGTTATAAGGAAATAGGTCTTGTTGAGAAAGGGCATACATTATTCTAGATTTCAGAAAGCTCCCTCGGACTTTCCGGAGTCAAGCCTGGCCAACTTGACCATGGAGTTTTCTTATAAGCCTGAATGAAGAGAAGTTGGCGGACTTTGTTAGGGCTGCCTTGCCCAGTGGGAAGGGGGAAGGAAGCACCCTTCCGGCAGAGAGAGGTAAGGAGAAGCAGAGGTGCACCCTGGTCCTGGTGCATTCTCTGTGAGGCGGGAGGTAGAAATACCCAGCCCGCAGAGGGACAGATCAGAGGATGAGATGGCAGAAGAGTAGAAGCTGAGAAGTCTGAGAAGATCCCATCTTGCAGGTTGCTCTGCATCCATACAATGGAGGGATAGGTATCTAGGTAAACCAGCTCGGCCTGCACTCGCTTCCAAGTGGCCTGGAAAAGGTCCCAGTGTTTCATATGCCCTTGGGGGGGAACAGGTGTAGCTGAGTCGGCCTTCCCTGAGCCCACCATTAAAGGGTCTGGGGACAGTTCCTAGACAAGGTTGAGATTAAGAGAATCTGAAAGTTCGGAGAGATCTGAGCCATGGGAATCCCAAAGGATCTGGAGGGCCATCCAGCACCAGTGGTGCCCAGATGCTTGAGAACTGGACCAAGCCAGCCCCAACCCAACCAACACATGCTCTGTCCCAGAGACTGGAGGGGTCCAGGGGCCCCACCTCACACCAAGAGAATTCTTAAGCTTCTTCCTCCTCTGGCTGCTAACCTGGGACAGAGACTGTGGAAGAGGTACCTTTTGAGCAGGAAATGTGAATCTTGATTTAACAGGATATATACCCAAAAGAAAGTGACTTAAACCAAAAGAGTCCAAGTGGCTTTCAGTGGGCAGATTTAAGATTCACCTCCATCCCCTGACTTCAGCAGAAAATGATAAGATCGGCATAGACAATTTTTTAAATGAAGTAAATTACCATTTTCTGTACATTTGAGGTGTAGCACGTACATTTTTCCTCTGCTAGAAGCGTGCACCATGTGGGAGGTCCAGCACACAGAAGGGGCTTAATTCATGCTGCTGATTTAATAAAAGCTTGTCATGGATGCGCAGAAGCCCCACTCACAGAAACACTCCCATTAACATACCAGAGAGACGCACATGCAGATGTGTGACTGGGATTGAGAGAAAGAACACTTGCTTCTGTCACCCAGAGACTTGGGTTTTCCTGGCCAGTCCTGGCACTGAACAGCTATGGGATCCCAGGTAAAGCGTTAAACTATTCTGAGATTCTGTTTCCTTTTTAACATGAGGGAATTGGTTAAGACAAGTTCTAAAATTCTTCCATTAATTAATAACAACAAAGTCAAACAATCATGTCAATAAACACGGGCATTTATTGAACACTTACTAGCTGTCAATGGCTGCATTATTCACTTAGTTCGCATCGACCCAATTCACCCTAAAATAACATTATGAAGGAAGACTGAAAGCATCCATGTAAGATAATATTGTTTACATAGAAAATTCCAAAAATCCACAAATTCTTAGAGATAATAAAATTTGGTGAAGAAATATAATATACATGCACCAAAAAACTAGGAAACATAATTAAAGGGACACCATTTACAATAGTATCAGAGAGTATCAATTCCCTGAGAATAAATCTAGCAATAGATGCAGGACCTCCAAGAAGAAAAGTATTGAACTTTATCAAGAGATATTAAAGAAGACCTAAGTAAATGTAGAGATATATTCATGGATAACGTAATTTAATATTATAATATGATAATGCATTCAGGATAATTCCTACCAAACTCCCATTATGTTCTCTCTTTAACAGAATCTGAAAAAATGATCTTAGACTCATTTGAAAGAGTAAAGGGCCACAAAAGTAGCCAGACGTCTCTGTAAAGTAAGTGAGGGGGACACCTTCTGGGACACTTGGACTTCTGTGAAGCTGGGCAGAAAACTTGTCAAGGACTATGAATGAGATCCCAGGGGCGCCTGGGTGGCTCAGTGGGTTAAAGCCTCTGCTTTCGGCTCAGGTCATGATCCCAGGGTCCTGGGATCGAGCCCCACATCAGGCTCTCTGCTCTGCCTCTTCTTGCCTACTTGTGACCTCTGTCTGTCAAATAAATAAATAAAATCTTCAAAAAAAAAAAAAAAAAAAAAAAGAGAGATCCCAGAAAAACAGAAAAAGGCTCATGTATATAAAGAATTTTGGTCCATGACAGATGATAAGGTCAGCAAAGAGAGGAAAGTGATCAATAAAGAGAGATGGAAAAAAATAGATATCCCTGTGTGCAAGAAGAACTTGGCTATCTCCCTCAAACCACATCTGGAAAATAACCCAGACAGATTAAAGAGTGAAACTTCCAGAACAAATTTTAAAATTCATAGTGGATAATACAGGTAGCTACTATCTTTTATACCTTGTGGTAAGTAAAGATTTTCTTGGGCACACACATAAAATTGACGATGAAAAGGTAAATTTAACTCTATTAAAAACAAGAACTTTTATTCCTCAGGAGATATTTTAAAAAGTGAACACTCCATTTGCAATGATGTGGATGAAGCTAGAGGGTATGATGCTGAGTGAAATAAGTCAGGGAGAGAAAGACAACCACCACTCGTATGTGGAATTTAAGACGGAGGGAACAAAGAGAAAGAGAGACAAACCAAGAAACAGACTCTTAACTCTAGAAAACAAACCGATAGTTGCGGGGGTGGGGGGTGGGGAAGAGGTGATGGGAATTAAGGAGTGTGCTTGTTGTGACAAGCAGGGGCTGACGGATGGAATTGTTGAATCACTAAATTTTACACCCGAAACTAATATGACACTGTGTGTTAACTAACTGGAATTAAAATTAAAACTTAAAAGTGAAAACTCAGGGTAAAAACTGGAACAAAATCTTCATTAATATCAACCACAAAGATTTAGTATCAATGATATATGTAAAAGTGTTACAAATCAATTTAAGAAAAAAGCACAAGACAACCCCAGATAAAAATGGGGAAAAGACACCAAGAGGTATTGCACAGAAGAAGAAACCATGTATGCCTGATAAATTTATGAAGAGACTCACAAAGAAAAATCAAGATCACAATGAGATCACATTTTGTACCCATTCGGGTAGCAAAGAAAAAGTAAAAATGTCTAATGCCATTAAGTGTTGAAGGTGGCACTGTGGCCTGGGGCTAAGCCTTTAGAAAAAGGTTTGGCTTATCTCCTAAAGTTGAACTTTCCTATGTTCTCTGTCATGATCCCTTTCAAGGTTCACAGCCAAGAGAAGCTCTTACACTTGGAAACAGCACAGCTTCGCACAGTAGGATTATAAGAGCCCTGCTCTAACTAGCGCAGATCTGGACTTTCCCCTTCCCAGGGCCTCTTTGTGGGTCAGTGGTGACTGCACTCCAGTAAGTCCATTTCCTAGGCTGCACCAGTTAGAACAAATGAATTACAGTGACACACAATACTATGGACAGATCTTAGCAATCTAACGTTAAGTTAAATAGTAAGTCCCCAAAAGCTCCATACCATTTTTTTAAGGTTAAAAACAATTAAAATAAAAATGCCCATATTTTCCAAAAACACATACAGAAGCATTAAACCAAATAAGAGAAAGCAGGGGTATGAGGAACATGGGATTCAAGGTGACACAGTAACATCAAGAGTGGAGAGAAGGGGGCACCTGGGTGGCTCAGTGGGTTAAAGACTCTGCCTTCGGCTCAGGTCATGATCCCAGGTCCTGGGATCGAGCCCCACATCGGGCTCTCTGCTCAGCGGGGAGCCTGCTTCCTCCTCTCTCTCTCTGCCTGCCTCTCTGCCTACTTGTGATCTCTGTCTGTCAAATAAATAAAATCTTTAAAAAAAAAATAAAAACCAGCTGTGCCTGGGTGGCTCAGTCAGTTAAGTGTCTGCCTTTGGCTCAGGTCATGATTCCAGGTCCTGGGATCGAGCCCCACGTCGGGCTCTCTGCTCAGTGGGCAGCTTGCTTCCTCCTCTCTCTCTGCTGCCTCTCTGCCTACTTGTGATCTCTGTCTGTCAAATAAGTAAATAAAATCTTTTAAAAAAAAAAGAAGAGTGGAGAGAAGGGGTTAATGTCATATTGGGGACCATGTCGGGAGATGTAGGTTACCGTCCTAGTCAGAACTTTAATTCTGGGTGGTGGATTCTTGAGTACTCATACTATTGGAAATTACTAATCACATAGTAAATGACAAAGACCAACACACATAAATCAGAGGTAAAGATTGTTATAACCAAGGATTGTGAGTAATCTAACTGTTGAGCTCTGAGGGCTAGAGATGGGGGTATCCTTTGGAATAACTGCTGTTATTACCTGCATGTTACAGCAAGGAAACTGAGGCTGAGGCTGAGGCTGGCTGGGCGACTTGCCCCAGACCACACACTAATAAACAGTGGAGCTGGGACCCAAAGCCAGGGCATTAACTACACCCACGCCCTCACCAGTTAGCCACAAGACCTTGTGTCTAGAAGTGGCTTGTTCACTAGAAGGAGCCACCATGGTGTCCATAAGGGGCAGGTCTTCCATTCCAGAAGCCTGGACCCGTTTATTCTCTGATCAGTTCTAGAGGTTGTCCATTTGCACTCACAGACTGGCGGTCTTGTAACACTCCCAGGAGCTGACACCCTCCCATCACCTCCACACACGCTCAGAGTCTTTGCTGGCACCTTTTCAAATAGTTCTCGTAGTCTTCTCGAGCAGTTTCATTTTCTAGGCCTGCGATCTCAGAACTCATTCATAAGGTGCCTATGAAACAAGTGCTGCTCAGGATTGACTAAGCATGTGAGTAAGGCTTTATTTTAATAGCACCATGTAGGAGGTTTCTTTACAAATGAATGGAGAGTGGAGGAGGGAAACGCTTGCAAACTGCCCACGGACAGGAGCTAAAACCTGTGAGAGCATGCTAACCCAGAATGACTCTTTTCAGTTTCAGGGTAAGCTCCGTTTTGTAACCCCTTCTGCAAAAAAATAAAAAGGCAGCAAGCAATCTTGGGTTCCATGGCAGATCTTAACAACGTGTGGACCACAGCAAAGGTACTGGCGTCCCATTCTGAATGCCTGAGTATCTGCAGCAGAAATGCCCATCTCTGACCAGGGTGACTGCCTGGTGGGCATTTAAACACCATGACTTTTCACTGTCCTGAGCTGCTCGAGGCCATTCGCAAAACCACCTGGGATGTAATTAGGTGGTGACTGGCTTGGTGATGGGGAAGAAAAGGTCAGAATCAGGAAGCGCTGTTAATGGCGCACTCACTGTCTCTCAGCTTGTGTGTTCAGTCCTCCCTTGTCCCTCAGGTGACACCATTTCTAGAGAGCAGCGCTCAGCAGAGCTCTAGCTGAGCCCCTGGCAGCATATGGTCAATGTGGAGCCTCAGAGAGGGCGGCTGGAGGTGGTCATGCCAGATTTGGGTGAACTCCCCAGGCCCGTCCCCATCTAAGTGAGTGTCTGTGGGGTATTTTGTAGCCTCTGGACATGTCCCCTAGCTCCCTATTCCATGAGATGGCACATTTGTATCTCTGCCAATCATGGGCCACGGCTGGGTTTGCTGACCTCTCCCTGGCTCATGCCCCCGCAGGTGCCTCGGTCTCTTCTGGTAGAGAACTGACTCACCACTTTGCAATGACTTCAATCTCCACCTCTCTCTCTTAAGGTCACAAAGGCCCCATATTCCCAGCTATTGGTCATTCCCCTGAAAGTGGTCTAATGGCCAAGGCTATCCTTTTTCCCAGGCAATTCTGGTACCAAGGGATCTGCCTAAGCTCCTTTCAGAGGCCTCTCCTTGGAACAGAGATGGGGTCTCTTCCTTTCTCTTGCAGACCCTGGCTACCCCTTTTCCCTGAGGGGCACATGGCCAGGCCAAGAACTGCATAGGTGAGGACCATGCTGGTGGGGGTGAAGGGTGTGTGAGGGAGGCATGCGCTGGTCCAGGTGACTCTCCTGCAGAGAAGCACCCAGACAGCTGCCAGCGGGACAGATGCCTGGCCTCTTTGTATCAGGATTGTTCCCTGACCTTGCTTTCTAGGTAGGCCCAATTTCCACAGCAGAGCTGTCCCTCTTCCTATATCGTTTTTAATTAGCCACTTCTAAAAATTGCAAGTATATGATCACTACAGATAATCAAAAGCTACGGAGGTACAGAGGTAGAAAGTCAGACTCCCTCCACCATCTCCGAATCCCATGCTGCACAAGGGCCCGCAGTCAGCAGGCGAGCGGTGCCAACCTCCCCGTCGTTTTCACGCAAATCCAGTGGGTGCAGCAAAGGCTCGAGGTTATGGAAATAGGTCTGGGAATGGATCCATGGACCCCTCCCTTGAAGGGGCTGACAATGTGTACACCCTTCTCTGAGGCCCCTGCCCCCTGTGGTGGTAACCCAGCTGCAGCTGTCAGGAAATGATCTGCCCTGGGACGGGTGACTCTAAGGATGCAGGGTGGAACATTCTAGATGAGGAATGGGCTGCAGAAGCTGAGGTCATGCTGGAGTGAGTTTCCCTTGCATTCACTGCAAAGTAAGGGGTCAGGGGCTATCTGTGGATCTTTAATGCTGCTTGTATTTTCAGCATTATCTCCACCATTTCTTAAGATGGTTGTCCCAAATGCAGCAGACCGGTATTTCCTGG
The DNA here is from genome assembly GCF_002288905.1 of Enhydra lutris kenyoni. Classification (NCBI taxonomy): domain Eukaryota; kingdom Metazoa; phylum Chordata; class Mammalia; order Carnivora; family Mustelidae; genus Enhydra; species Enhydra lutris. The sequence goes on from NW_019154143.1 coordinate 11,143,562, forward strand.
TGTGGGGGGGTCTTCTTCATGACATCTGATCTCATCGAATTTTCATCTCAAAGTTACTGAACGTGGGTATATATTTTTTTAACACTGGCACCAGAATCATCCCCTGAATAATTAAATGATTTTGCTTCAGTTTGAGAGATTGTAACACAGTAAAAGTTCAAATGACTGCACGATAGTCTACAAAACGCAAGAGTCGCAAAGCACATGAACAGCATGGTTTGCACCAGAAAGCCAAGGACAGTGGGGCCCCTGTCTACCTGCCCAGTGGCTGAAACTGAAGACAATCCAATCATGCTACCCACTTCTACCCACCTCTTTACGTAGAGGTCTTTGAAGTTATGTGATTTTTGGTTTTCAACTAGAGAAGCTTTGTATTATCTCCAAAAGCTTCTAATCCCCATGATTCCAGTTCATGGAAATCCGGCCACACCGGTTAGGTCGGGACTGCACCGCATTCTCTCTTGTGGCCGAGACTGGCAGCAGCAGGCCATGGAACCCCACTTCCATCAGAATGCCGGCAAGCATGGGCTCCCCACTGTGGTTCTCCCAGTCTTGCCCAAAAGGCTGCCAGGTCTCAGCATGTCCAGGCCAAGCCGGACACTCGACCCACTCTGGCCGGTGTGATGGAACTTCTCTGAACAGGACCAAGAGGCGGCACGAGCTACGCCTCCCAAGGACCGTGGCAGCCAGGTAGGCCGCCCTGTGAGACCCAGCCTGCTCAGAATGTGCCTCAATCGGTGGAGGGGCCCTGCTCCTGATCACTCTCAAGTATAAGGCCTTCTTGTATGGAGTCAGGGGGCCCCAGTGAACCTGCCCATTACTCCAGGGCGCAGGCACCCCCTCCACCTGCCCCCAACGCTCTGGAGGGCAAGAACACGAGGAGCATCGCCTGCTGCTGGTTCTGCACCTGCTCCTGGACAAAGTTTAGCTGCAGACCAGGCATTTGGTCTAGAGAATACTCACCACCCTGGGCAGTAAAAGTGCTCAGAATTGTCCTAAATGCCTCCCAGGCCTAGCCTTGTACCTGCTGGGAAAAAGCTACAGGCGGGGTCTGGCCCTACACCTTCCCCATGACCCTCCAGAAACATGCTCCAATTGTGACCTTTCCTTGGTCTCTGTGGGATGTGCTACGGACCACGAGAGTTTCATTCTCTCTTATTTTAATGTTCTCGTCTTCATTTGCATCTTTCCACTAAAACTTTCCACAAATAACTATGGACTATGAGAAATTCCTTGGGAGGAACACTACCATTTTGGGAGGTAGCCCTCTGCTCCACCGAATCAGGCTGGCTTATGACAACAGCCCCCAGCTCCCCACTATGGACACATGTGTAAATCGAGTCCCAGTGGCCACTGGAAACTTACTCTGCCTCAAGCTGAAGCCAGGGTGGCCTGTGCATTGCAGAAACCTGCTGACAGCTCTGGGGAGCAGAGGAAGGGGGGGCGCTGGCAATGGGGTTTAGGTGCAGAAGCCTGGAGCAGGGTAGGGGGAGAGTGGTGATGGTGGAGGAAGGGTATGGGAGGTGGAAAGAAGAAGAAAGAGGGTAGGGGATGGGCAGGGGGTGAGGGGAGAAGGAGGTGGGGCAGGAGTTTTCTGAAGACATTTGAGAACTGGAGCCGGCGGGGTGTCCAGGAGGCAGCTGCTGAGGGGCGATATGGGCAGCTGAGGGTCACTCCACAGTCAGGGTGATTTAGCTGTCTTGAAGAAGTCTTTGGCAAGGCACTTTCGGGCAACGAACAATCCATCACAGCCACCCAGCACCAGGGATGTGTCCCTGTGCAGAAAACCAGAGCCACCAGGGCAAGTGTCCCTTTTCATTATGGCAACTACAACTTAAGCCCTTGACGGCATAAGCTCTCACACCCTAGAATCATTCTGATAAAACCTATGCTAACCACAGCATCAGAGTCATGGTGGGGGGCGGAAATGGCTCATATGGTGTGTGAAAACACTCTGCCTTCCTCCACAACTTACCAAGTGCACCGTTTTATCTGTCAGCACCATGTTAGCACATAGTTCATATTTTCTATAACATCATGAAGCTCTCTCGGCACCAGTGAATGAATGAAAAAGAAATATAAATCAGCACTTCCTTTAAGAGTTTTGTTATTAGGCTTTCAAGAAAGGGTTGCAAATTATGGTGTCTCTCAGAGGGGTCCGGGGAGTATCTCGCATCCCAGGAAGGACACCCCTAGGAAACACTCATGAGCATGTGTGGCTGGAGGGGCTGATGTGCAGGAGAGAACTATGTTTCCAGAAGCTCAAGGAGGCCGGGCTGGTGACTTTGCAAGGACATTTAGTCTCCCACCCAGGACAGCACCATAAGAACTGCTGCATGAGGCTCTAAGGGCAAGGGGACAAACAGCTCCAGGACCACCCAGAGGTGGGGGAGGAAGGGAGCTCCAGAAATAGCACAGCAGGTGTCCAGGGACCAGCCAATGAGCCCCCCAAGCTGCCCAGGGGGCACTGGATTGAGGGTGGACAAACGCACAGGGCAAGCCAGGGCTCTCAGAGGTGCCTCGCCTTCCACCCTGCCTCTGTCCACCCCCTTGCCTGGGTGTGACTTTTCCTTCTTGCCACCTGATGGTATATCACAATTGTTCATTTACTGTCCCTTTCACCTGCTAGAACCTAAGCTCCGTGGCAACAGAGCTTCACACACTCACACAGATAAACGACTGACACTGCATTATTCACCAGCATCGGCGTCACCACTGTCACGGACGCACACGTGATCACCTGACCCCCGGGACCCACGCCGTGAGTGACTGCCGCCCCGAGTTATAGACGGGCACTCCCAACTGCGGCTGGAAGTCAAGTCCAGCTCCCAGTGTGCGATGCTGGAAATCCTGAGGGTACTACGGGGTACAGGAGGGAGGGCATACATAAAACCATACAGACACCTCCCCTTGGCTGCTCCTGACCACTCGGGCCTCTGTGTGGAGGTCTAGTTCTTAGGTCTAATTCTCACTTTCTCATGTACCAAAAAAAAGCCTTTAGGGTGGCTCAGTGGGCTAAGTGTCTGACTCTTGTTTCTGACTCAGGTTGTGATCTCAGGGTCATGAGACAGAATCCAACGGCAGGCTCCGTGCTCAGAGGCAAGGGGTGGGGAGTAGGGGGTGGGGGTCAGCTACAGAACCTTTCCCCTGCCCCTCCCCCCGTGCTCATTTGCTCCCTAAATAAATAAATAAATAAATTCCTTAAAAAGTAAAATAAAATAAAGGTCTTTAGGCTACGTCACCGGTTTTCGACCTCCTTCTTAGCAGAATTACTTTCCTGAATACAATTTTGCACATTACTCCAGTAATGACAATGACCAACATTAGTTGAGCAGTGTTCTAAGAGCTGTATGCATAGTCACTCATTTATACTTCACAAAAGCCCTCTGGGATGAGAGCTAATATTATCCCTATTTTTCAGGGGGAAACTGAGGCACAGAGTCCCCAAGTTCACTCAGCTAGTAAGAGTAGTGAAGCCAGATTAGCAGTCTCTCCCAAGGCCCACAGTCTCAGCTGCGGCCGCTCTCTCTGTCTGGAGTTTGAAGAGCTATGGGTGAAGCCCTCCCCTTTCCTACTCGGGTAAAATCTTTAGGTTTCACACATGGCTCAGGGCACTCTGAAAAGGTCTCTTCCAGCTAAAATTCAGCCATGCCCCTGAATCCTCATTGCTCCTGGAGGTGTCAGGAGAAAGGGAGACGTGCACCCGGCAGGCCTGCGGGGGCTCCCAAGTGGCGTCCAGGCAGCATGCCTGCAGGTAGAGACAGCTGGCGCTGCTTCCAGCAACTGTAGTGGTGCCGCCTTTGGGAGGGGCCGAGAGCATGAGTAAACTATGTCCTGGGCCCCTTGGGATGCAGTCAGGAGAACGGAGAAAGACAGCCTGGTGGCAAGGAAAGAAGGATTTGGCCAAAAGGCCAAGCAAAGCTAACATAATAAAAGCTTGCAAGCCGTGGTGGGGAGACTGGTAAGCTGCTGTGTGGTGGGGAGGGGCCGAGAAGCAGAGAGGGGAGCATCTCCCATTTAAACCAGTGATGTTGCCGGCTAGGCTAGCATCTGTTTGCACTGTGCTCAGATGATGTGATTAAAGGATTTCACTTGGGGTTCCTGGGTGGCTCAGTGGGTTAAAGCCTCTGCCTTCAGCTCAGGTCATGATCCCAGGGTCCTGGAATGGAGCCCCGCATCGGGCTCTCTGCTCTCAGCGGGAGCCTGCTTCCTCCTCTCTCTCTGCCTGCCTCTCTGCCTACTGTGATCTCTGTCTGTCAAATAAATGAATAAAATCTTAAAAAGAAAAAAAAAACTTAAAAAAAAAAAACCAACCACCACCGTCAATGAGGTGACTTTAAAGGATTTCACTTCTGTTCAGTAAACAAACCAATGGCACGCAAGCAGTGTGCCGCTTGTGCTGGCCAATGTTTAACAACCAGCTCTCCGAAGAACGAAACGCTAATCTATAACGCTCGCTGAGTTCCATGGTGAAAACACTCCTACGTGGTCTCTGTCAAGCTACCAATGTGACGATGTCACTGAACCCGGAATGGGGAAGAGCTGGGTGGCCCCACACCACTGTGCTCGGGTTGGGGTAGATGAAAAGAACTCAAGGGCACAGATCATAGAAAACTGTGCTGAAATAATCAGGAAGTGGTAAGATTTGAGTTCATCACCATTCATTACCTTTGCTTTTGATATAACATATTTGATTTTTAATAAGAGCTGTGGCCAACAACCAACTCACAGAGTTCCTGAAGATCTGAGGGTCAAGGCGAGACAGCCGACACACCTCTGCACTGGGGGTCTGCTAAGGCAGAAGGAGGCGTGGCCACCAGCTGGGCCAGCCGCCCAGGAGGCCCCCAGGGCTCTGCCACACCCAGGCTTCGGGCACGAGGGACCCACATGGCTCAGAACTCAGGGGCCCCCAACAGGAAGCAGGCACTGAGAGAGTCTAGGAAATCATGTGCACTGTTAATCCCAGCAGACAACTCCCGTTCCCACGTACACTTGAGAAAAGGAAACACACTGGCCAGGCGGGGGCCCCTCGGGAATTTCGGGGATGTTGCTACAACCGGCCATGAAAGCATCTGACTGTGGGAACGTCCTAGAGGGGCAGCAGCCAGAGAACAAGAGAAGAGGGGGGTTGGGGACAGCAGAACCTACTGGAAAGGACCAGAAAGAGGCACTGATTCTAGGCTCACCACCCACCAGAGCCACCACAAGTAGATTCCTAGCCTGGAGCAAGGGACTTTGTTGGAATTTCTGAAGGCTGAAAATGTTGGGTTGAGGGCAAAGAAGACTGGGAAGAGGGAGCTGGGGAAGAAAGGTGGCCAGCACTGCTCCATGACTCCCTGCTCTCGTGGGTGTGAAGCCTGCCTCACAGGCTTCCCCACCTTTGTGAAGCAGGAGTGTTGAGGGTGTGCCCAGGAGACCCCCAAGCTCCTCAACTCTCCATCAGACCACTTCTCCCTCGCCTCCTGGCTGGCCCAGGTGTTATGTGGGCAAGGTCTGAGGCCAATAACAATCAAAAGAGGACCCACAGAGATGCTTCCAGAGGGGTCAAATTTGGGAAAGAGGACCTAGGAGGGCTAGTGGCCACCTCAAGCTTGGCTGTGCCCTCAGCCCCCTGTGAGACTCAACGTCACAGGAGGGGCTGGGACTAGCTTACCTCAGAGAATCAGCAAGCCCCAAATCCTCACCCGACCACAGCCCACAGAGAAGGTGACAGTGGTGGCTGAGACAAGTAAACACATGGCACAGAGAAACAGGAGGGCTACCAGACAAAACACAGGATGCCCAGTTAAATCTGAATTCCAGATAAAAAACAAACGACTCTTGGTGTACACATGTCCCAAAAATATTGCACAGGACTTATTTATACCAAAAATTATTTTGTTTATCTGATATTCGCATTGAACTAGGTGTCCCATTTTTTGCTAAGCCTGGAAACCCTATAAATAGGTCGCTTTTATCCCCTGACATGCCCCTCTGAAGCTTAGCCACCCTCTTTGCTCAAAGGCAAGACAAAGCTTTTACAATAAGGTTGTCCTCGAGGACTTCCTGCTGTTCTGCATGTCCAGAGGCACACGGTTCATTTCACGGCCCAGGACAGCCAAGGTCAACACGAAATACAGCACAGGTTTCTGCCCTGAGCAGGCGACGTACCAGGCACCCATGTTCACGTCACTCAGCCTATGAGTTTGGTAGCACTGCCATCGTGCCCATTCTACAGACAAGAAAACTGGGCTCCAAGGGCCAGACCATGGCAAGATATGCAAGATTTGAAACTCCTTTTTGCATTGCTGTACTCTTTTGTGACCAAAGAATCCTGTGCTCATAACATACTGTGTGGAAACTACAAGTAATTAAAAAAGGAGCCAAAACATGGCACCCACAGTTTCACTCCTACACTTAGCAGAAGTTGTTGCTAAGAATACGTTGAAACCGATATTCCCAGAGATCCCTACTGTGAAGGGGAAGATTCACTATTGCTTTTCTTCAGATACTTTTGTCCTGTACGAAGAGACAAAGCTGCACCCCCCACTCTGAGGAAGGACCACCACTGCCTCTCTAGAAGTTGTAGCCAGGCCACCCAGCCTGCCCTCCATCTTGTCTTTTAAATACACACTTTCTATACTTTGTATTTGAAATCAATTCCAGCAAGTTTGGTGGATTGCTGTTTCTGGGAAAAGGGAAAGAATAGTGGACTTCACGGTGAAGAGGGAGGGGAGCAGCAGCGTGAACAGACCTTGCTCCTTCCAACTCTCTCCTCTTCTCATTTGCTCTCCTTTTCAGAGAAGCATTCACCCAGTCTCCAAAGAAGATAAAATTAACCCAAAGTTCAGACGTGAAGGGAACCACATTCTCCCCAGTTCAAGAACATTTTGTTGTTTTAAAATCAGAATGCAGGGACGCCTGGGTGGCTCAGTTGGTTAAGCAGCTGCCTTCGGCTCGGGTCCTGATTCCAGTGTCCTGGAATCGAGTCCCACATCGGGCTCCTTGCTCATCGGGGAGCCTGCTTCTCCCTCTGCCTCTGCCTGCCATTCTGTCTGCCTGTGCTTGCTCTCTCTCCCTCTTTCTCTCTCTGACAAATAAATAAATAAAATCTTTAAAAAAAATAAAAATAAAAATAAAATAAAATCAGAATGCATCTTATAATAGATGTGAACATTTGATGTGGTAACCGTTCCTTTTGCCCTGGATATGTGGTGATTAAATGAACAATGGCATCTTAGAAAGCAGGAAATGTGACAGTTGTTCAACCCACTACAAAGATCAGAGACTCACACATTTATCTTCTCTCCCTTCCCAAACCCCAGTAAAATGATGAAAAGCATACAAACAAAGGTGCCACCACTAAATGGAAAAGAGAAGAGGAGGGAAATTTGGGGAAGGAGAGCGAGGAAGTTGTCATCTACGTGCCTGCAGAGAGATGGCACCCAGGGTAAGGGTGGGGACCCTCCAGATTGCAGTGGTGCCAGGTTCCTAAGGAAGAAGGGGCGCTAACAGAAATAGGGTCTGGAAGACAGACTGTATATTGAGCTGTAGACCGTCCAGATGCCCTCCTTAACCCACAGGGCCAGGCATCCCAGCAGGAGATGGAAAATGGCCCACGGTGCCCAGTCATGATCAGATGTGAGGCATCTGGATGAATGCACTGCAACCTGTCCCTGACCATGGCCCAGCACAGAGTAGCCAGAAGGCGCCATCCCATCTGCCCCAAACCTGCTTCAAACCCACCCCTGGCCGGGCCAGAGAATGTCCAATTCTGGGGTCCACTAATGAAAGGCCAACTTACTGCTGATCTACCTTCCAGTGAAGCCTACCCACTCACAAGCCTGCCCTATTTCCACCCCACAGTCACATGGAGCTGCCCATCAAAACTGCAGTAAATTCACAAAAAAGAAGACAGAGTCGGGGGCACCCAACACTGAGAAAAGGTCTCCGCGTGAGAACTCCAGAACAAAGGCGATGCAGACAAAATAGACAATGCAGAAAGCAGAAGAAAACATCCACAGCAGTAGCGATTAAATTTCAAATTAAAATTTTGCCAAAATGATCTAATTCTCAACGGCCATCAAGTATCAATAGCTATAGATAGATCTCTAATTATCTTCAATTAATTAATCAAAGATCAGCAATCAAAGCATATACAAAAACATGGAAGTCAATCTCAAAGAAATACAACCACAAAAGATAAAAATGACTCTGGGTAGGGCAGGGGGAGGCTACGGCCAGGGCTGCCCTTTTCAAGCATTTTTTAAATTGAACTTTTAATTTGAGGTAATATAGTATAGATTCCTGTGCAGCTGAAACACATAACACAGGCACCCCACATACTCTTTACCAAGTCCTCCCCAGTGGTAGCGTCTTGTCAAAGTGTAGTAAAGTACACTGCCAGGATATCGACATTGATCCCGTCAAGATACAGTTAAGACTCATCACATCAAGATTCCTGGCGTAACCCACTCCTTAACCCACTCTTAACTGGGGGCAGTTCCACAATTTTGTCACTTCAAGAATATTATATAAATGTGGGCAGAATGGGTGGCTCAGTTGGTTAAGCATCTGCCTTCGGCTCAGGTCATGATTCCAGAGTCCTGGGATCAAATCCCACATCGGGCTCCCTCCTCAGTGGAGAGCCTGCTTCTTCCTCTCCCTCTGGCTACTGCTCCCCCAGCTTGTGCTTTCTCTTTCGGTCAAATAAGTAAAGTCTTTTTTAAAAAAGAAAGGATATGGAAAAATATAGTATGTCCCCTTTGGTGATGGGCTTTTTTCCCCCCTTAGCATAATCCTCTGAAGATTCTTTCAGGTTGTTGTGTATGTTACTAATTTGTTTCTTTTTACAGCTGAGGGGTACTCAGGATATGGATAAACCACTGTTTGTCGAACTGTTCACCTATTGATGGACATAGGGCTCGTTTCCAGTTTCTGGCTATTATGAATAAAGCTGTTGTAAACATTATGGTAAGGTTTTTGGGCAAACACCGTTTTCATTTCTCTGCCATAAATACCCAGGAGTATAATTTGCTAGGACATATGGTAAGGGCATGCTTAGTTTTTTAAGAAACTGCCAAATCGTTTTCCAGAGAGGCTCTCACATTTTTCCTTCCCACCAACAATACAGGAGTGATCCAGCTTCTCGAGAGCCTTGCCAGCATTGAGATATGTCTTTATTTTCTATTTGAGCAATTTTGATAGGTGTGTAGCAACAGTGTTGTGATTTTAATGAGCATTTCCCTAAAGACCAGCGATACTGGACACCTTCTTATGGCTGAATTGCCACCTCTACAGCCTATCTGGTGAAATCTATGTGCATGTCTTTTCCTCATTCCTAATTGGATTCTTTGTTTGTTTGTTACTGTTGAATTTGAAAGGATCTCACATATTCTAGATAGAAGGCCATTGTCAGATAAGTGTCTAAAAATTTTCTCCCAGGTGGCAATTTGTCTTTTTATCTTGACAGAGTCTTTCAGAGCACAAAAGTTCTTAATTTTGATGAATTCTATCGGTTTTTTGTTTGTTTGTTTGTTTGTGGATGGTGTTTGTGATATTATATCTAAGACTCTGCCTAGCCTTAGATCCTGAAGATTTTTCTCTTATGTCTCCTTTTAAATATATTATGTTTAAATCCATGTTCTACTTTTTTAAACATTTACTGGAGATCTCAAGTAAAAGCAGCTGGGCCTAACATTTTCTTTTTTGGAAGATTTGAATTATAGATTTAATTTATTTCATAGTCATAGGAATATTCAGGTTATCTACTTCACACTGGTGAATTGTGTAGCTTGTGTTTTGGAGGATTGGGTCCATTTCATTGAAGCTGTTGAAATGTGTAAAACTGTTTTAGTGTTCCATTATTATCCTGTAATGATAGCCAGATCTGTAGTTGAATTCAGTATTCTATTTCTGCTGTTGGTTATATGTGCCTTCTCTATTTTTATCATTGTCAATTTTGCTAGAAGTTTATCAATTTTATGATCTTTTCAAAGAACCAGCTTTTTCTTTCATTGATTTTCCTCTGTTTGTTTTCAGTTTCATTGATTTCTGCTCTTTATTATTTCTGCTCTGCTCTGGGTTTATTTTGCTGTTCTTTTCCTCTGGTGGGTAGGAATTTAGATTACAAATTTGAAATCTTTTCTGCTTTGTAATGTAAGCATTTAGTGCTGTAAATGTCCCCCGTGGTGTTGCTGCTTTAGTCGCGTTCCACAGATTTCGATATTTTGTCTTTTCATTTTCATTCAGAATTAAGTATTTTTTAATTTCCTTTAAGACTACCTCTGTGACAAATGAATTTCTAAGTGTTCTGAAAATTTGCTGTTAATTTTCTGTTACTGATTTCTAGTCAGATTCCACTGTGCTAGAGAATATACTCTATGGTTCCAATTGCTTGTTAAAGCTTGTTTTATGACTGAAAATAAGGTCTGTCTGGGTAAGTGTTCCATGAATGCTAGAAAAAAGTTGTGTATCTTGCTGCCATTGGATGGAATGCTCTGTAATGTCAATGAGATCCTCTTGACTGATGGCACTGTTCAGTTCTTCTATATTCTTGTCAAATGTCTACATAGTCATTTTATACATTGCAGTGTGAGGAATACTAAAGTCCCCGACTGTAACTGTGGACTTGTTTATGTTTTCAGCTTGATGAGCTTGGCTTGATTTATTCTGAAGCTTTGGTGTTTGGTGCATTTACATTTAACACTGCTATGCTCTTGGTGTCCCGATTCTCTTCTCACTAACCAATGTCCCTCTTGTCCCCAGTGTTCTTTGTGTTGAAGTTTACTTTATCTGATATTGATATACCCACTCTTTTCTTATTTGATGTTTCCACAGTATATTTCTTCCATCCTCTTACTTTCAATCCACCTATATGGTTAAATTTAATGTGATTATCTTATAAATGTGCATATAAGACAAGTAGTTTCATGGTGTTTTTGTTGTTGTTCTTTATTCTGCCAATTTCTGTCTTCTAATTGCTGAATTTAGATTATTTACATTTGATTTGAACAGCCCCTTTTTTACTCCATTGGTGAGGGATTCCCATCCTAATGTTATAGGGATGGCAGAACACCTAATACCCAACATGGGTCAGATGAGATTAACAGCAGTTTGTCCACAACTTACACTCAGAGCCTGAGGAAGGAGGCCCTGCAGGACCACACTGCAGTCTGGAGTACAGTGAATCAGCAAGGGCCGTGGGAGGCTGACATTGTAGTAACAAGTGTATGGGATGACCCCTGTATCCTGTGGCATGATGTGATGAGTGTGTTTGAACACTCCCATGGGCCAGCAAGGGTCTGAAGCCTGTTATTCGGGGGTAAGCAGGCACTGTGCCTGACCCCCATCATAAGGAGGTTGACTGGCTAGAGGAACTTATCCGCCAAGATGCATCATAATGAAACTCTGACTACTAAAGATAAAGACACAAGTTTGAAAGAGGCTAGAGAGAAATGAGGCATTATCTACCCGGAAACAGCAACGTGAATAATAGTGATTTCTCCTCTGAAATCATGGAAGCCAGAAAGAAGCCACACCACATCATTCGAGTATCAGAAACAAAAACAAAACAAAACCCTTAAAACTGGCAATCCCAAACTGAATGTCCAGCAAAACTATCCTACAGGAATGAAGGGGAAATCAAGACCTTCTGAGATGAAGGAAAAGTTCACCAGGAAAATCCGTCCCAGTGGCATACTGATAAATAATGACGGAAGGAATCTCTCTATACAGAAAGAAAATGGTAACAGAAGGAGTCCAGCACTTCAGGAAAGAAGAACAGCGCAAAGGGTAAAACTTCTCAGGAGTTTTAAAAATTGTGTTGAGGAAAAAAACATTACAGCTTGCTTCTGCTGGGTGTGGAAGTGTGGGAGATCTGCTCCCCACCTGGTTTTCAGTGGGGGAATCAGAGTGCCACCTGCTTCCACCAGGGGGAGAGCAGGTGTGGAAACAGAGTCATCACCAGATTCCGCCCTAGGACATGGAACATAAAGATTAGTACTGCTCCCATCCTGGAACCGGGGACAGGTTTTCTGTCAGTGTTTGGTGTAGGGAGGGTGCATTGCAAAGGTTTTCTGTTCTGCTAGGCTCTTCACTTCCCAGTCTTTTGGCTAGGGTAAGCAGACTTCTCTTGGAGTTTTTGTTTTGTTTTGGTTTTTGGTTTTTTCCCTGTATCTGTTGGTGGTTCTGAGTTACAAATTTCTCCAGCACTCTGCCCCATTTAGAAGGAAAACAAACAAACCAGCCAAACTCCCCACCATGTCATTCCTCCTTCTTGCCCCCTTTCAGAGACCTCCTATGTTTGCTGTATTATGTCCAAGGATATTTCTTGTTCTCAGAGGAAAGATGTGGGAGGACTGGAACTACTCCATTTTGACTGGAACTAAAATCCAGCAAATACTGAAGTTGAAGAGGAAACAATATTGCTGATAGACTATTCTAATTTTCTTATAGCTAAAACATATTAGAATTATTTTCAGCAGAGCTTGTGAAATCCTAAAATTCCGATTTCTCATAACTACTTTAATATCATCCCACCAAGGAATGCACTGGTAAACTACTAAACTCTTTTCTTCATCTGTGATAAGAAGGTCTCTTGTTTTTGTCGATTTCACATTGGGCTTCAGATTTTCTTCTTTTATTTCTTCCCCTCCCAGTGCATCTCATGGGAGGTAAACCACCCATGCTCCTAATGCACATTCACTGGGCTTCTTAAGAGGAAGATGGGCAGGGTCTTTGCTAGAATTTTTAGGTGGTCCTCCACAATCTTTCTTGCTATTAGACTGGAACCACAAGGAACTGCGGAATAAAGGTCATGATTCTTCAGTTCCTTTTCTGGAGAAAGCAGTGTCTGCCTTCTGTTTGGGGTGGGATGCACCGTTACCACAACTGAAGTCAGAAACTTGTGTTGATGCTTATAGCTTCTCAAAGCCATTTTGTTTGTAATTACTTCATATTCAAAACCATCAAGAATGTGCTGTCCTTTGTGCCATTTTTTTTAAGCTGGATTCAACATGCAGCACTTGTTCCTTGGAAGGTATGAGCTGATTCTGAAATAAATATGTGCTTTTGCTCAGTGCCTGGGTTTTTAAATACCCAAACACCTGCTCTCTCACCCACATCACATGATTTTTCTAGAATTCTTTCTGAAGAGTATGTCATAATTGTAGCTGTTCTTTTGGTTCAATTTTTAAAATTTAATCATGTGTGGAACCTATCTAATGCTGCATTTTTAAATTCATTTTTGGGGTCTATTTCTTTCTTATTCCACACACAAAAAATACCTTGATTACTGTAGGCCACTCCATCCAAAGTGTCAATGTAGGCAATTTAGAAGGCTGGCTTAAATATCTTCACATTCCTGCAAGCAACATCTATCCTTTCCTTTTGTTCTTGCTTTCACGTGGATTTGAACTGGGGTACCCCGGTCTTTACCAGTTGTTTGGATTCTTGATTTAAGCTGAGTTTGTTTTGGATGCTAGACAGCTTATGCACATCGGGAAGAAAATGCAGAGCTCCAGAAGAGAGCTATTTACAAAAAGCACTTGCTCAGGTGATGGAGACATCCGGCCCACGTCCTTTCCCTTCACAAAGGAACCTTCTGAGCTTATGACTAGGTTTCCATGCACTGACTCTGTCCCCCGCAGCTCTTCCAGAAGTGTCTGGCTTCCCAAGTCTTTGTAGTTGCTACTGTTGCTGTTTAATCATTGATCCATGGTCCTTGATACTTTTTCTTTTTTTTTTTTTTAAAGATTTTATTTATTTATTTGACAGATAGAGATCACAAGTAGGTAGAGAAGCAGGCAGAGAGAGAGAGGAAGGGAAGCAGGCACCCTGCTGAGCAGAGAGCCCGATGCGGGGCTTGATCCCAGGACCCTGGGATCATGACCTGAGCCAAAGGCAGCAGCTTTAACCCACTGAGCCACCCAAGCACCCCCTTTGATACCTTTTCAATGAAAACTTCTCCGTTTGCCCACATGGAGTCTGGAGCCTTCCTTAGCTGAATGTCTGGCAGGTCTGGGGCAAGGCACACGGGTGCGGACAGGACCCGCCCATTCTGAACTTGGCACAAGAGAAAACTGACCCATGGTTGGTGCCAGTTTTGCTTCCTTTTCCTTTGAAACAAGATAAGTGACATTTTATCTGAGGAGTTACATCAGCTCTCCCTCCCACAGCTTTAATGTCCGTTCACAGCTTTTCAGATATGACGCCAGAAGGCACCTGAAGGAAACGCACTTCCCCGAAACACTCGTTGGAAATTTGTCTCAGTTTGTCATCTATTTTCATAGATTTAGAAGATGGCATCCTTTTCATTTTTTGTATTGTTTACATGGATTCCATTCTGGAAATGCTCTCTGTGATGGATGCTCATGGCTTTGGGATGCGTGGTAGCTGTCAGCACCCACAGACTGAGTCCAAATGGTCCTCTGTACTGGGTCCTCGCAATGGCGAGGCCCGTCTCCTGCTTCACCCCAGCCCGTTCCTCAGTGCCCTGGTCCACTGGCCTCCCTTCTGCTCAGGAAACACACTGACTCTGTGCTACCCCATGGCCCTCACACTTGCCATTCTGCTAGAATGCTCTTCCTCAGATCCCCACAAGGCACCATCCAGGACTTCTCCATACACACCTATCAGCACCACTCCCAGGCCATTATTCTACACTGACTCCATTGTGGTGGGGAGGGTGGTCTGGGCAGCTCTTATTAAAATTAAATTACCCCATGTGTTTACTGGTTTGGGGCTTAACATCTCACTCCCTTATAGAAGGTGAATTCCATCCAGGCAGGAACTGTGACCACCCTCTTCTCAGCCATGTGTGCATTATAATGTCCAACATATAAGGAGGAACGTGTAAATATTTGCTCAGATGAATTCTGTAGAATCCAAATGAAATGGTTTGAAAGGAAATGAATGAAGCTATCAAAAAGCAGATATTTTTGGCTTGATCTGAGAGACAGTTAAGAGAAACAACATGTTAAAATTAAGTGTTTGACATGAATTGCTCTGGTCTTGCAACTAGAAAGGGACATTCTGTTAAAGCTGGATTCAACAAGGGAAGAAGAGTTCCCCATCCACCTCCTCTCCTTGCTTTCATCCGGTGTGTCATGCATTCCAGCCAGATCCCTGCCAGGGACTGGAAAATGGGATGAGGATATCCTAATTCCTGTCTTCAACCCTCCTGCTGTCTAGACCCATGGTTTGTACAAAGACAAGAACACGTGCCTGGGGGCCCTGGGAGCACAGAGCAGGATAAGTCACCAGAGATCAAGCTGCAGAGGTATCGGGAGATGGCTAAAGAGTGCCAGCTCTGGGGGAGCATCCAGGAGGCCAATCCCAACAGGAAGGCACAAGCAGCAGCAAAGCTCATGGGCAAAAGTTTAGGCAAGGAGAAAACAGGCCAGGAACAGGGATGGGAGCAAGAGACCAGGAGACCGGCATCCAGATGGGGTAGGTGGCCTGTGCAAGCTACACGGTGCCTCTGGGCCCCGGTGGGGGCCACCCTCTCCTCCAGTGTTGTTATCACTGTTGATGGTAAGAAGAGCAGTCAACATTCAGTGAATATTTATTTTTGCTGGTCACCCTGGTGACACATGACATACCTGATCTCGTTTCATCCATCACAATGGTGTGACAATGTGGGAACCATTATCCACTTGATCGATGCAAAACGAAGGCTTTGACAGGTTGGCTGACTGTCCCAGGGTTGCACAGCTAGTAAGGGGCAGGTCTGGGCCAGAACTCAGGTCTGTCTCCTCTGGATATGTCAGAGGGCCTGGAAGAAGCAGAAAGCTCACAGATCCAACAAAATTCCCCACAGGGTCTCCCACTCAGTTCCTCTGTCTGTGCCAGACTTGGTCTGACCTGGCCTGACCTTAACATGCCTGTACGGAAGGCTCGGGACTGGTTTTAGACGAGGGAGGACAGCACCCGTGCGAAGATGGGCACGAGGAAAGCACATAATCAAAGAGAAACTAAACTGAGCCCTACGTGCCTAAAGCAAGAGTGTCTAGGAAGCTGAAAGCCCAAGTTGAGTTTAGCCAAAATGCTAACCATAACAGTAAATGATTTTGTCTAGGGTGTTCATATGATGGGTTGTTTCTGTTTTTTTGCATTTGTTGCTATTATTTTGTTTCTTCAACCACTTATTCATAGCAATGCTGTGAAATTTTTACTATTTGCCTGATATCTATCAATCTCAAATGGGCCTCAAAGTTTCTCCTGCACTTATGAGTCGCTTCTGGCACCTGTAAGACCAGACTTTCATAGGATAAGGCATGTGACTCGTCTAAGATTGGACACTTGCCTACTGCAAACCCTGATGGAAGGAGAGGCCTAGGGACATAGAGAGGGGAAGAGCTGGGAAAATCTGTAACAGAAGAAAACAAGAGGATAGGGAGTGGGGAAGAAAGGAAAAAGTCTCCCACATCTGTGAACCAGGTCTATTGGCTCTTGAGAGATCCCGAGCTGCCTCCCAAGTGAAGTCTGGGGTGTGAACATACCTAAAATCCTGGTCTGAAATTTAAGAGAAATCCAAGAATACAGAGAAGAAGAGCCAAAGGATCACACCAATGACAAGAAATAAGATAGAAAGAAAAGTACATTCTGAAGAAGGCTGAGAAGTCTTTCACAAGAAGCACATGATAGTGAATAACAGCTTTTTACATTTCTACCAAGTAACTTTAAAGCCATGTGAATTTCATAAACCAGGCAGTGGTGGTTCAATGGAAATATGCATGTGCAACCACAACAGATTATGGAGCCCACAGTGGACACTGAAATCTCTCCTTTATGGAAGATCCTCAAGGACAAGCATCCCCACCCAACACCTTCCTGGTCTTGGGGCGGGGGCTGTTGCTGCAGCCCCACAGATAAATGAGGGGGTGTATTCGGGTGGCTCTCCTAACCCTGTCGGCCTTTGCGCAGAAAGAGATGAATGGGCCGTCCATTGAAGAGCCAAGGGCAGTACAGTGGAAAACAATCTGAGTGATGAAATCTCACCACCAAAAACCCCCGGGAAGGCACACAAAGGTGTGTGTACAGCCTGTGTTTGAGTAAGCAAAAAAAAAAAAAAAAAAAATGTCCATGTAGATAGAGAGGTGTGTATGTGTATGGAAAAAAATGGAGCCCAAAGGTTTTATAGATCATTGTAAAGAACCCAGCTTTCATGTTGGGTGAGGATGCTCATTATTAAAAATAACAAAGAAGGGGCACCTGGGTGGCTCAGTCAGTTGAGCAGCTGCCTTCGGCTCAGGTCATGATCCCAGGGTCCAGGGATCAAGCCCCGCATTGGGCTCCCTGCTCAGTGAGGAGCCTGCCTCTCCCTCTCCTTCTGCCTGCCTCTCTGCCTGCTTGTACTCTCTATCTCTCTGTCAAACAAATAAATAAGGGTGGCTCAGTGGGTTAAAGCCTCTGCCTTCGGCTCAGGTCATGATTCCGGGGTCCTGGGATCAAGACCCACATAGGGCTCTCTGCTCAGGGGGAGCCTGCTTCCCCTTCTCTCTCTCTCTGCCTGCCTCTCTGACTACTTGTGATCTCTGTCCGTCAATTAAATAAATAAAATCTTCATAAAAAATCTTTAAAAAAACAAACAAACAAGCAAAGAAAAGAAACCATTCGATGACAAGGGTGTGTCATGAGTCAGAGGTCTCGAATAATATCTGGTTTTGAACTCCTGATAAAGTGACTGGTAGACTATAGTCTTTTAAAAAAATTAAGAGTTAAAAAAAATGGATTTCAATCTCTGGGTGAAATGACGATGAGAGATTTTTATTTACTTTTCTGAATTTTCTCTGATAAGTATGTTGTATATTCACAATCAGAGATAAGCAAAAAGAAAGGTATTTTAAAGGAAAAGTAAACATGATGGCTTCTCATTTAGGCCTTCCGCTTCTCAGTCTAATTTTTATCAGCCTCCCAATTATAACATTCTTAGGCATCGGATTTCCTCCTGAGTGATCAGACATTTCCTAAGCCGGGCCCAGTTCTCCTGAGAACATGCAGCAGCCCAGCAGCAAAGCTGGGCCTCCTACAGGATGCCTGGCCATGTCTCTGGCCTCAGATCCCTGCTCTGAATGCCAATGTCTAACCCACAGTGTGTTTTTCCAAGCC
The DNA here is from genome assembly GCF_002288905.1 of Enhydra lutris kenyoni. Lineage (NCBI taxonomy): Eukaryota > Metazoa > Chordata > Mammalia > Carnivora > Mustelidae > Enhydra > Enhydra lutris. Next base: position 11,161,652 of record NW_019154143.1, read on the forward strand.
AAGGCACCTTCTCAGGAGTGGGCTCATTGTCACACTGGCTGGAGAGAATCACTGTCCAGCCCAAGCCATTCAGCTCAGACACTGGCCCCTGGCCAACGTCCATCCTGTGAGCCCAGGGTCTGCCAGTCCGCTGGGGTCAGGAAGCTGTCATGAGCTGGCGGAAGTCTGGAGTGCATACAAGCTCACTCTGAGGTCCTCTTATTCTCCTGGTGTTTACAATTCTCTCTCAAAAATGCTTTCCTAAATAAAATTAGTTATAGCAGCAAAAAGTGAGAAACAAAGTCACTCTCCTTCCTTCTGGTAGACAAAACTTCAAGATTGTCTCGATCACAAGTGGGCAGCAGAGCTTAAGACCTGGGGTGGCCACCAAGGGGAGATCAGAGCTCCCCCCCAAATGGTGATTAGTTGTCATTGCATTTCCTACAACATAAAGGAGTGTGACCTCCTGTCAAATGAGGACTTCTGTGTCTGCAGATTGTAAAACAGGAATGTTTTATAATCCTTCCACTTGGAAATCCCAAGTGGGTCCAGGAAATCCTAGGGGGTCACTACAGACCTGTCTCTCCACCTGGCTCAACCATTTTCTTGGTCTGGCCTTAGATGAGTTCTATCACATTTGAAGCTTCAATTTCCATTTCTATAAAATGACACAGAAATAATACCATCGGGACTGGGTGAGGTTTAAACACGGAGATATTAACTGCATACAGAATACCCTCAAAAAATGCCGGTTATTCAGACATTTCTGCAAAGAAGACATCCAGATGGCCAACAGACACATGAAAAAATGCTCAACATCACTTGGCATCATGGAAATACAAATCAAAACCACACTGAAATACAACCTCACACCAGTCAGAATGGCTAAAATTAACAAGTCAGGAAATGACAGATGTTGGCGAGGATACAGAGAAAGTAGAACCCTCCTACACTCTTGGTGGGGATACAAGTTGGTGCAACCACTCTGCAAAACAGCATGAAGGTTCCTCAAAAAGTTGAAAATAGAGTTACCCTACGACCCAGCAATCGCACTACTGGGTATTTACCCTAAAGATACAAATATAGTGATTCGAAGGCGCACATGCACCAGAATGTTTACAGCAGCAATGTCCACAGTAGCCAAACTATGGAAAGAGCCTAGATGTCCACCAACAGATGAATGGATAAAGAAGATGTGGTGTATATATACAGTGGAATACTATGCAGCCATCTAAAGAAATGAAATCTTGCCATTTGCAATGATGTGGATGGAACTAGAGGGTATTATGCTGAGCGAAATAAGTCAATCAGAGAAAGACAATTATCATATGACCTCCCTGATATGAGGAATTTGAGAGCCAGAGTGGAGGGTTTGGAGGGTAGGGAAGGAAAAAATGAAATAAGATGGGATCAGGAGGGAGACAAACCATAAGAGACTCTTAATCTCACAAAACAAACTGAGGGTTGCTGGGGGGAGGGAGAGGGTGGTTGGGTTATGGACATTGGGGAGGTTATGTGCTACGGTGAGTGCTGTGAAGTGTGTAAGCCTGACAATTCACAGAACCCTGGAGCACATAATACAGTATATGTTAATAAAAATAATAAATAAATAAAAATTGCTGGTTATTATTGTTATCGTCTGCATTTCTAATGGTGCATGTTGAGACAATGAGGATCACTGGCCAAGGAAGACTGGGACAGGAGGCCAGAGCACTGGCATGAGTGATCACTGCTCCTCCCGACAATCCCATGTAGAGTGCCTCAGCAAGAAAACCAACCAGTGACCACCATCTTGGGTCATGCCTGTCATGGGACCATGACACAGACACTGGAACACGAGTTGGGGAAATCATGTCATCTCCAATGCTCCTCATTTCATTGAAGACAGACCATGTGCCCAATGCTGGGATCAGGAGGAGCAATGGGGTAATTCTGGACAAATCACTTATTATATCTGAGGATAAGTTTCCTCATTTCTAAAGTCTAGACCAGAGATTAGATGCTGAAAATAGAAGTTCATTATAAAGTATCAGGGGGCCCTCAGACACAACTGGATTTTAACTCAATCCAAACCACACATACGGCTTCTCAAGGGACCCTGGAGATGTGTGGATGTTGACGCTCAGTGTTGAAGGGAATTGTCAGGGATGGTGGGGAGGCCAATGGAAATCCACAAGGGAGTCCACACCTTTGCAGCCAGTGATTCAGCTAATATTTCTGGAACACAAACCATGTACCAACATCCTGCACAGAGCTTTGGGCCTTCTGCATCTGATGGAGAGAGGTGAACCAAGCAGGACATGCCCATGTGGGAAGTCAGATACAAGTGAAGATAGTCTCTGTGTGGGAAATAATACTAAGTCAGAGAAAAGTGCTAGGACTAAGTACCATGGAACTAGTGGTACAAAATTGGTATCACTGGGTAGGCTATGGTTTCTGTGTGCACTTCCTTCTAGCTGAAATAAGCCAGGCCCATCTTTCACACGTCGTGCATCTTTGTGGTATCGCGGAGTGCGAAGGATTGTAAAATAAGGACCTGACTCAAAAGAAAAAGGCAAAATCCGATATAACAAATCTCAACAGGATATAGGAATTGTGTAGATTGCTTAGAGAACAAGAACCTGATATATACAAGTCTGAGAATTTGAAAAATTTAATAATCCTGTTGCTTCTAATTATTGCTCAAAATTCAGAAACTGTAAAAGATGAAAACATTCAACTACATTTAAAAACAACAACTTTTGGGGGAAGCTGGATAGCTCAGTCAGTTAAATGTCCGACTCTTGATTTTTGACTCAGGTCATGATCTCAAGGTCATGAGATCAAGCCCCGCCTCAGGTTCCACACTCAGTGGGAAGTCTGTTTGGGATTCTCTCTCTCCCTCTGCACACCCACCCCATGTGCATGCGTGCTCTGTCTCTAATACATAAATAAGTAAATATTTAAGAAAACCATTTTTTCATGGCAAAAGTAAAAAAAATACCATGGGCAAACACGAAAGATGAACATCAAACTTGAAGAGAACATCATAATTCGCAACTTAGGCAAGAGATAATTGCCTTAATGTATAAAGAAGCTCCTATAAAGAGAAAGAATAAAACAAAGAATGAGCAAAGAACATGAGGAGACATTTCATAGAAAAGGAAAAGCAAATGGTCCTTAAGTTCTGGGGTGTCTGGGAGGCTCAGTCAGTCAAGCATCTGCCTTCAGCTCAGGTCATGATCCCAGGGTTCTGGGATGGAGCCCCACATCAGGCTTCTACCTCAGTGGGGAGTCTGCTTCTCCCTCTGCCTCTCCCCCTCCCACCCCGGCTTGTGCTCTCTCTCTCAAATAAATAAGTAAAATCTTTTAAAAAACCATATAAAACCACCATAATAAAAATTAAAACCGTGGAGATAGCATTTTCTACCATTAGTACTGGAAAAATTCCAGCAACTTACTGAAGTTGGCTCTAATGAGCCCACAGGAACCAACTGTTAAATTTTTAGAACTATTAGCAAGCCGCTCATTAAATGCAGCCATTACTAAAGATTTTAATTTTATAAACTTATAATTCATACACTATGTTAAAAACAAAGGAAGTAAATGCAGAACTTCCTAATTCTATTATACATTTCAGTATTGACTCTGCTGCCTTCATCTCTGGTGTCTGTGTGGTAAAAACAGCATGCAAGAGTGTGCTATTGGCCATCTCCTCCCAAGTCCACGGTCAGAGACATCATGCTGGGAATTTGAGATCAGCCTGTGTGCAAGTGATGACATTGTGGAAATCAGCAGACACTACAAATCAGGGCTTCTCTATTTTGTGTTTGCCAGCATGGGGTTGTTTTTTAGAGACGGGGTTTGTTAACCATTTACCAGCACTCCCCTGCAGATTCCCAAATGTTAACAACACTAGAAAGGCCAGGGAGAGAGCAAGCTCTGTCATTCAAGGCCGATGAGAGGGTCCAGGATGACAGAACCTCGTGAGGGGCAATTTGGCAACATGTACCAAAATTAGAGTTTGACGCTATGCCCAGCACTTCTCCTTCTGAGAATCGATTCTACAGCTCTGCCTGCATGTGTGTGAAATGAGGGGATTATGGGCTTATGCAGCAGGGCCTAGAAGAGCAAAAGACATGAGTCGCCAGGATCCTTGGCTGGGGACTGCTGAAACCACACTCAGTCCATCCTGACATCGGGCTCCTATGCTGCTGTGACAGAGAAGGCGGGGCCTTCAGGAGAATGAGATGGAAAGACCTCTAAGGCACAGTGCTCGGAAAAAGCAAGGCAGGACACTTCTTAGGTAAAAGGGAAAGAACACCAATGTATTTTTGCTTGTTGGTATTTGCATACAGGAACCGTAAAGGATAGAAAAGTACTAATTAAAACTAGTCACCAGGTTCAGGAAGTGGTTTGGGGCTTATGGGATGGATGGGGGAGAAACTTGTTTCTGCATCCATTTTAATACAGTTTTACTTTTTAAACTATGTGAATATATCATCTATTCAAAAATGTTCCCATTAATGTCACCTTTATGTGATGTTATTTATTAGGATGGAATCTGACATGTGATTGGTTGCAGCTTTTCCACAGTATATAAAATTTGGAATACTTTGTCAATAGAGAAAAAGAATTGTGTTTTGATGCTGTGGTCCTTGACACAGATAGGTCTACTAGAAAATTTAGATAAAAGCAAACAACAATGGTAAAATGATTGAAGTCTGTGTGTAAGATACGTTCCCTATTGGTTTGCAATCCATAGGAATTACAGGATTTATTTCTTGATAGGGCCAGAAGGGATCATCTGTGATCACAGTGAGATGTGTTATGATATCTTCTTGCCCCAGAAGCTGAGAAGCACCACCGTGGCCTTCTGGCAAGTCAGGAAGTGAAGCAGTAAGGTTATGAAGCTACAGATGTGCGTGCAGGTGGGGCAGAAATCCCAGCAGCTTTGCAGGTGGTGCCTGGAGCAGCCGGCTGCCGTCTTCAGCATTCTGTGAGCCAGCTGGCACTGCCATGTACCAGAGCCACAGGCCACTCCCCACTCCAGGGCCAATGTCCAACACTGCTCACAGGCCAGGCCCACACAGGAGACACCAGCCAATGATAGAGGGCCCTTCTTTTATGAACATCAGTGTGACAGTGGCCTTTGCAGTTCCTGAGCAGAATGGCATCCCCAGCCACACAGAGCGAACTGTATACCTCTCCAGTGGCCCCGCTGCCCCACAATGGAATTCATCTCCTCCCCTTGTCTACCAAGGTCAGGTCCTCAACTTCCCACCTTCTCTGTCACTGCCATAGCTATCTCTGTGCCATGAACACATCATGTTTCTTCCTGCCTCAGGACCTTTGCACTTGCTCTTCCCTCTTCTCCAGATCCTTCTCATGACTCAGGAGTTAAGAGTTTGGTCTCTGGAATCAGACTTCTATTTCTGTGCCAAAGAAAACCGCAGGTGTGGACAAGCTGATGTTTCTGAAGTAAGCAGTGGACTCCCATCCCAAACTAAGGCTCAGTAGGTTCAGGATCTCCTTCTCAACAGACCTACAGAATGGGGGTGGGGAGAGAAGCATACATTTTCCTGCCTCTCTGATTCTTTGCCTTAGTAAGCAACATTTTACTCTTTCTGTCTTCCCTAATTAGCTAAAGGTTGGGCTCTCCTCAAAGGCCTAGCTTCTGCTTTATGAAATCCCAAAGAGGGAGGAAGAGGGGGAGTCTTGGTCCAAGACACTGAGGAACTGCCAGCTTCTCTTTCAGCAACAGGAACAAAGGCTCCGGTGAGCTGTCCATCCAACTCTGTGGGACAGCCTGGGCTTGCCATCTAGCGGGACATCATCCTGGCTGCAGCTGGGTGAGCAGCTCACTTGTGCATTTGAGTGTGCAGGCTTACACGGCGTCCAGACTCCTAGCAGGGTGCTGTGGACCTGGGGGAGTCATTGAGGATGGCAGGAGAAGCTAGGGCGTGCCTGGAGGGAGCAATGACTCTGTTTTCTTTCTGAAGAAATGGATGGAATGTTAAAAAAAAAAAATTCACCACCACTAGAATGAAGATGATATAATGAGATCTTTGCAGGTCCCGGCAGCCCCATGAGGTGAGCACCTCCAGGATTTACATGCAGGAACATGACCATTGAGGCTTTTTTTTTTTTTAACTGATACCAGTAGGTGATATACATGCAGATAACGAGGAGGGGTTTTTTAAAGTTCATGGTAAGAAAAAGGAATGGGAAGAAGGCAGGAGGGGAATGGAAAGAAATGGTCGCATTGCTCACAGACAACAGTCAGGGTTCACTGACTGTGTGCAGGGACAACACCCACTGGGAAGGATCCAGAAGGGAATTGTGAAGGGGGTGTGAAGTCACGAAGGCCACCTCTCCCCAAAATGCAAAAGACTGATTCCACTGCCCATGACTTCTGGACTAGGGAACTAGCAGGACAAAGGGTACCGTCCATTGAGAAAGACTAGGTCAGGGTGAGAAGGCAGAGAGATGAGTAACCACCCTTGCAGGAAGTCAGGAATGCCAAGGCTGCTGAGGTATACCCCTGCCAGCGCCACACAAGGGGACCAGCTACAGGACTAGGAATTTCAGCATCATGCGGTGAGAACAGGGATCAGCTGTGCTGTGAACCACGGAGCACAGGGAGGGACCCAGCCCTATGGGGGTTGTGTGTAGTCAGGATAGACTCCCTGAAGAAGTGGCATTAAAGCCCCCAAGGATGTAGTAGACACAGGTGTGGCTGGAGGGCAGGAGCCTCAGAGGAGGCAACGCTTCTCCCATTTCCTCCCATTTGCTGGGTGAAACGTGAGCTGTCAAGCCCGGACGGCACTTTTCCACATCATTCTGAAAGTTTGGGCAGTCTGACCTGAGTCAGAGACTAAGGGAGGGCAGTGAGGCTGTTATTTCACCCAGGTCAGCCTTTACAGACATCCACACCACCAATGTCCTCCTCCCAGCGTGGCAGCAGCCGGACCCAGTGTTTATGAGGACTCAGCAACAGACCCTCGGCCTGGGTCGGGGGGAATGGGCAGAGCCCGGAGTGCATGGCCAGAGGACTCCTGGTAATTATACGACCATGGAGAGACTCCCCTATTACTCCAGGGAATGGGCCACTGTCCGCTAAGGTCTCTGAACGGGACACCTGCTAAATAATATACAGGAGCCCGTTCTTAAATTCCACTGCTCACTGGCTAAATGCAAAATCCTCTCTACCTATTAAGTTCCACGAACAGCTGGCACTGACAACTGCTCTTCTTTTTGCCTTGCGTGAAACGATGCCCGGTGGGTGCACTGACCACGGACCCGCCTGACGACACGGCAGGGCCCCAGAGCCACCCTGCTTCCTGAAGCCTGCTGCTAACCGCAGGCGTAGCTGGTAAGCTGAATGATGCTGCCAGGGAAGCCCCGATGGGCTTTGGGGAGGAGGTGGGTGCTTGCCGAAGGCAGCAGAGGGCATCCTGAGCAGCGCGTGGCCCCACCAGGGTGTCCTTCTAAGGCATCGCACACTGGGCCTGCCACGGTGCAGGGTGGGCATGCAGACGTTAGACACCCAGGAAATAGAGACTCTTAGAGAATCCCCTAATTCGAGGATTTTTTTTTTAACACAATAAATTGTTTTGGGAAAAAATATTCCCTGCTTATGAGAACTCTTTTCATGCACTGAAGAGGTGACTCTGTCAACAGAGACTCTGAGCGAAATTACTTTATCTGCTCACAGAAGCAGCGAGAGGAGAGCAGGAGGCAGGTCCCGGGATGGCTGAGGGCCTGGGGTCAGGCGGCCTCCGAGGGGCTGGGACAGGAGCCTCTGTCCTCCTCTGCCAATGAGGGCTGTCAGTGCAGCACACTGTAATACACACTGTCCCACGGATGCCCACAAGCTCTGATGTGCTTACGGAACACATTTATGTTTGTGCATAATATACAGTAGCCTACTTCATTATTCAGAGACGTATCTACTCCAACAACGTTGTCACTACAATTGTGCAACCTTTACTCTTATTTTAGTACTTTCATTATAGAACACTAACCTCTCGCCCACAAAGGTTTTCTAATAGTTTTTTTTTAATATTTTATTTATTTATTTGACGGACAGAGATCACAAGTAGGCAGAGAGGCAGGCAGAGAGAGAGGAGGAAGCAGGCTCCCCGCTGAGCAGAGAGCCCGATGTGGGGCTCGATCCCAGGACCCCGGGATCATGACCTGAGCCGAAGGCAGAGGCTTAAGCCACTGAGCCACCCAGGTGCCCCCACAAATGTTTTCTAAGGCTCAAATGAGAAAACACATGTCTGTCCAGTACTTCATCACCAGTGCCTGGCATTTTATCATATATTCTTTATGATTAGTATTTGTAGCAACATTATTAGTTCTGTTATCACAATTTAATAATTAGTGGGGCACCTGGGTGGCTCAGTCAGTTAAGCATCTGCCTTAAGCTCAGGTCATGATCTCGGAGTCCTGGGATGGAGCCCCACATGGATGGAGCCCTCCTTGCTCAGTGGGGAGTCTGCTCCCTCTGCCTCTGCTGCTCCCCCTGCTTGTGCTCTCGGTCTGTCTCTGTCTCTCTGTAAAATAAAAACAAAATCTTAAAAAAAAAAAATTTAATAATTATTTCTGAGATGAGTTAGCACATAAATTAGGAAAGCATGAACATTCTACTTCTTCAAAAACATTCTAAGTTTCAGAAGTGCTTCCCTGTAATCCAACTACCCCTCTCCTCACATCGCCCGGATGTGTTCTGCCCGCTTGCACATTCTGCGAGCGCAGGGTCAGCCGACCTCCTCGTTCTGCTCACTCCTCTGCGCATCCCAAGCTGCTGATATGCACCTAGGCTTCTTTTCCTCACCTCCACCTCCCCACTGAAGGTCTCCACGGAAACCCTGGGGGACCAAAGCAGCTGACAGAGGAGTGTGGTTGGAATACTCCAAGCATTCAAGTTCCCCCAGGGCTGACTCAGGGCACAGTCTGGTGTTGTTTTTAATTAAATTCAATTCATTAACATATAGTATATTATTAGTTTCAGAGGTAGAGGTCCGTAATTATCAGTTGCATAGAACACCCAGTGCTCATTATATCATGTGCCCTCCTTAATGCCTATCACCAAATTACCCCCCACCCCCCTCTTCTCCAGCAACCCTAGTTTGTTTCCTATGATTAAGAGCCTCTTACGGTTTCTCTCCCTCTCTGGTTTCATCTTGTTTTATTTTTTCCTCTCTATCTCTATGATCCTCTGTTTTGTTTCTTAAATCCCACATTATCAGTAAGATCATATAATCTCTTTCTCTGATTTCTTTCACTTAGCATAATACATTCTAGTTCCAACCATGTCTTTGCAAACAGCAAGATTTCATTTTTGATGGCTGAGTAGTATTCCACCGTGTGTGTGTGTGTGTGTGTGTGTGTGTGTGTGTGTGTGTGTGTTGTTGTTGATGGACACCTGGTAAGAGTCCCTTTGTTTTCGAGGGCCAGTGACTTCCTGATAACAGATTCAGTAGTTTATGAAATCCCATGACCTCTCTCAGACCCAGCAGGACCACCTAATGCACCCAAGTTGTTATTCTGGGGTGATTGACATGACTCACAATCAGGATCAGTTACATAATTTTCAGGAGTCTGTGCACAGTGGGGTCCTCTGAGCAAAAAGCATGCAGAATTGCAAGATGGCAAGAGCAGAGCACAGAACCAGGCCCTTCTGAGTACAGGACCCCTGCAACTGTACAGGCTATGCCCTGTGACTCCAGCCTGTTGCAAAGGGTTGGACAGGTGTTTTGCCTCTCTCTTGCTTACATCGTCTGCTCATTCCCTCGGGAGGCACTCCTCCGGGAACTGCACAGGGAGCTAAGCAGGAGTACTGACAGACAGATGGACGCTAAGACCCATCCCTCCGCTCCTACTCTGGGCTTCTAAGAGGCCGGCGCAGGTGCCTCACTCCTGATCTCTTGACTTTGCTTCTCTTGCAAATACAGAACCCTAAGTCTGTGGACCAAGTACAGGCTGAGACCTCACAGCACAAACTGCCAGAAATGTCTCCAGCGACTCCAACAATCCAATCGAATGAAACTCAGCAAATTGTGGGTTAAATGTTTCCTCCCCTTGCCCTCTTTAACTGTTACATGGGTGCATTTCAATGAAATACAATCTTTTCAGCATGTGATTAGTTTTTCCTCCACTAATAAAAATATTTCAAAGCATAGAAGGCTTTTAGCAGTGACAAAAGTTTGGGATTCCTTTTCAGCTACAACTCAAGTTCCATCTAGGACACAAAGCTGGGGACGAGAGCTCCCACTTTTGCAATCAAATTCCTATGGTCAGGGAGTGCCCATTCTGTTCTTCCTAGTTGGCATGAGAGTTCAGAGCGTGACTGGAGGCAGGTCAGGTGCACTCCCCAAAGCTGCTTTTTGAAAATACATCTGAATTCGATTTTCAGCAAGCACCCCATCCCCGCCCCGCATCTCTGTCCTCCCTGTGGGAGACTACATGCTCCTTCACACGAAGCTTTCACTGCTCAGAAAACTTGCTCGAATTACGTTTGGAAAGGGCCTCAAAATTGACCTGTCTCATCAGGATCCTAAATGGTGGCAGATTGTTCTCTGAAGGTACATTAGTTTTCTGCAAATAGTCCAAAGTTGTTTACAGTCAAACTGTAAACAAAAGAGGGACCAGGAACAAGAAGCATCTCTGTTCCCAGCCAGCTGGTGTTTTGTGGGCCACCCTGGGCTTCTGGGGGAATGTAGGGGGAACAGTTCCTGATCGATTCTGGGCGGGCCCCTTCAGGACTTGGTTAAGAGTGTACATTGCCCAGGGGGTTTCTCTGAAGAAAACAGCATTTGTTTTACTCTCTACATTTGGGGGTGTTTGTAAGTATGTTCTAATTCCCTGATCTATATTAGAATAGCTTTCATATTCTTTGCAGAACACATTAAAGCTACTTAAAACTTTTTTTCTCTCTCATTAACACAAACAAAACAAAGAAACTTAAACTATAATGGACCAGGAGTCCTTTTTTTTTTTTTTTTTTTAGGGCAAGTAACTTTCTCTAACAAATGTGGTAATTTCTGAGGTCTCATGAGCTCTTTCTATGTCAGATTCTATTTCTTCAGACCAATGCTGGCCATGTTACAAAGTCTAGAGCAACATTCTCACAGCTCTGGCACCTTTCCCTCTGGGACTTAGGATGTTCTCCTCCATTCCTTTAATCCACTGTGGATGGGCAGGCAAGGGTGTGGGGAAATTGTTCAAGAGGAAAGGAAGGATTATCCTAAAGTCAGCCCCAGAAACCGGGACTGAAGATGGTCTGAAAAGCATGAAATCAAGGTCTGGGTTTTTTCTTTCCTTTGCAGAGACTGTACTTATGTAAGCAAGATCTCAAAGAGCTATCTCTGAACCTGTCTGTCTTGTTCACAATAAAAGCCACAGGGGAAAGTGGGGAGCCTAGGAACCCCAGAGATCTCTGGGAAGAATGAGGGAGGCAGCCCTCACGTTCCAGCCTGAGCTTACCAGACGGCTTGACATGTGGACCAGGCTTTTGCCAACTGAGAGACCAAATGATGGGGACAGACATTAGCCCCTCATATAAAAAGTAATTAATCACTAGGAACTTGCTGTAATTCTGTCCTCTGCTCACATGGTCTTGGAGCTGTCTGTTCCCAGCCCCGTGGCTGGCTGTTCTAAGGCCTCTACCACGTACAGGTGGAAGGCCCAGAAAAGAAGTTCAAGGTGTGGGTGGCAAGGGGGAACATTAACCCCAAAGTGGGCAGCAATCCCTGGCTCGGGAGCCCACTGGCTGTGGTGTAGGAGCATCAGATGCCAGCCACTTCTGAAGGACACATTCCCCTCCCATCACAGGCATTGCCAATTTACATGAAAACATTTTTCCGGCAGGTGACAGGGAAGTGTCTTAGGAAAGGGGTGCATTTTTCTAATGTGCGCAAAGACCCTATAGAGGCTAGCAGCAGTTCTAGATTCAACCACTGATCAGCAGGTAGTGGAGAAGTGGAGAAGAAACGCACCACCTCCCAGGGCCAAGTAAGACTTGGAGAGGAAGGGAAATGTGAGCCCATCTGCTTTGCTCCTGTTGTCACCTCTGAGATAATACTTTGGTGGGTATATTCATTATAAAGTAAACTCAGCCTACAGTTAAGAGAGATCAAAAATAATGAGGAGGGGTTATTCTCACATGGAAGACAGAAAGTGGGCTTTCCAGGGTTAATACAGTAACTCTAGGAGGTCAGCAGCGACTAACCAGCCCAAACCAACACCCTTGCCAGCCAGAAACCAGAGCCTCCACAACACCTGACACCTACCACTGCAGGCTGCCTTATCCTCAACAGTTTGTACATATTTACTCATCTTAGAGATGCCCTTCAGGGATGGCTGTGATACCAATACTCATTCCTCATCCAAAGAAATGGGAGGCCCAGATGGCTCAGGGAATCTAGATTCATCTAGAGAACACATATAAGCACCTTCCATCTTTCTGCTCTACTGTCTGCAGTGCATTACCTTATTCAGAATCACCTGGGGTTCCAGACATCCTACCACATCCCAGAAAGGGGGAAAGAGGAGGGGCAAAATGGGCACTGTAGTGCCTAGCTTAATTGCCTCCCTTAAGGGACCGCCTCCAAATTCCCACACAGCACTTCCTTTTAGGGTACATCCAGCTGCAAAGGCAGCTGGGAAGTGTAGTCTTCAAGCAGACACATGGCCAGAGTCACAGGACACCATCCCTGCCTGGGCCCCTGCCAAGCGCTAGGCTTTCTCCATTTCCCTCGTGCATTCACGTATTCCCCCCCCCCCCCCCACTTTTCGGTGCCCACATGGACCCTGGCCAAAGAATGTGGAGGAGATCCAGCATACAAAACACAGTTAGGGAAGCTGTCCCACTTGGAAAAGTTGGGTCTCCTCTTTGCATGAGCCAGGCAAACTCCTGCCCTGGGTAATCAGATTAGATGGGAATGAACAAAGAAACTAGAAGAGGAAGAAGAGATACTTACTGATCTGAGTGCTCCTACATATACCATTTTTTCTTTTTAACTCCTCAAGACAGATCTGAGAGAGAAGTAATCATACCCATTTTGCATACAGGACACCAGAAGCTCCAAGACAGAAGCAAGCCTGCCCAAAGTCACACTGGTGGGTTTGGGATTAAAATATAAGGACCATCCTGACTCCAAGACCTATCCTACAATTGGAGGTTAAAATAAATTCTATCACAGTCACTGATAGGAATTTATTCTTTCACGTAGGTTGATAAAACCAGGAATTTTAAATAGCATCTTACTGCTTGGAGCCATTGCTTAGCAGCATCGCAAACACCCATGTGACAATTTAGCTAGTCCGTGACAAACATAGGGACCCATGATGACCATGTGTCTTTCTCCTGAAGCCAGCCAGTTCTTCAAATTAAAGTAGATATCTAAGTGCTTTTATTTTTTGTTTCACTGTCAATCCAGTTGCTTAAATGTGAAAACAAAAATTTATATGAAGTCATGAACAGAAGGGAAATGTCTGTTATTACTGTATTAAGGAAATTAGGTCCCTCGAGTGCTGGCTCACAAAATACTGACACAAGAATTGCTTTTTTGTAGCATAGACTCACATTTATAAATTTTGTATGATCCCCTACTTTCTCATAGCCACCCCCTTGCCTCCTTAGTCTGGGGATGTTAAGCCTGTTTACTAAGAAGCCAGGGAAACGGAAGAAAGGCTTGTGAGAGGACCATTCTCTTCCCCAGGTCCCATAGGCAGCCTGGCCCCACCCTCCAGTCTCTAGAACACATCCTTCCCACTCAGAGGGATGCCCCCAACTGAAGTGCTCAGCAGTCAGGGGCCAGCAGCACATCTTGCCATGAGTCCCGCGGCCCATACCTGCAAACTCTGCATTCAGAACCCCCTTGTCCCGCCCTACGGACTCAAACAGCACGGATCGGGGACAAAACAACATGTCCTTCCCAAGGTCCCCAGGTCCAGGGCCTGGCCACTTCCATCACCTTTCTGGAGGGCTTTCAACACACAACCCTGTCCTTCCTTCTACACTCGTCTTTCTCCTGCTGTCCCTCCTCCTTGCTATCATCCTCTGTAGTCACCTCCTGCCAGGGGAAGAACAGTTACTGACTCAGGCCAGACCCTCTAAATTTCTCATCCCATACGTGCTCTCTAGGTGAATCCAGGTTCCTTGAGAGGCACTTCTGCCCCCCAGGGTCCTTTCTGGGATGAGATCATATATAGGAAATGTTTAGGACAATTGCGGCAGGTCTGCAGGAATAGGTGCCAGGCATTATCATGAAGACACAGATTCCCAGTTGAGAAGAGTCTCCCTTTAGGCAAGTTAAGTCTGAGAGGTCTGGGAGACTTCCATTTGGAGGAGGCCCACAGAAGATAGGCTTTCCTAGAAGATGCGTCTAGGCTGTATCAATCCTAGAAGGAAGGCATGAATGCAAGGATAGCTAACCCTGATGGTGCGCCTTGCGCACACCATCTCTCTCCCATTATGCTCCCCCATCTCAGTCAAGAGCATCACCATGCACCTGACTGCTCTGGTGAGAACCTAAGAGTTGCCCTTGAGTGCTCCCTCTCCCCCACCTCTCTACGTTTTCTCCATCAACAGGTTCCACTCACTTCTCTAGACCACAGCCACGATCTGGGTCCCAGCCACTCTCCCTCTTACCCAAATGATGCAACAGTCTCCTCACTCAGCTCCCCATCTCCATTCCGAATCCCTCCAATCCATCCCCCTCTCACACAGCTTCTGAAGTCTGACCCAGATTGTGACATTGCTCTGCTTAAAATCCTCCTATGATGCCCCACTAGATGCAACATTAAACCTGAACTTCTTACTTTGGCTGCATGACAAGGCCCTGCCCATCTCTCCACACCACCTGTGCTAGCTCTACCTGCTCAGCAGCATCAGCTACTCTAGGCTTCAGTGGTGCCTCAGGGCCTTTGCTCTGGCTGTTCTCTGTCTGTGCCCTCCCATTCTTCCCCACCTGCATCTCCCACAGCCCATTCACTCTCACCCTATAGCTTTCAACCTATGTGTTGCCCTCTTCACAGGGAGCTTCCCTCATCACTCTCTAGAAAGTAGACTTACCCTCTCCCTCTTAGGAACTGAGTATTTGTGTCCCCCAAATATGTTGAAGCCCCAACCACAAGGTGACTGTATTTGGAGACACGGGCCTTAGGGAGGTTTTTAATATTAAATGAGGTCCTAAGGGTAGAACCCTAACACAGTAGGATTAATGTTCTTATAAGAAGAGATAGATGCCCCACCCCACCATGCATGAACACAGTGGAGGCCATGTGACCTCACAGCCAGGTAAAAGTCTCCCTCGAGGCATGAGGCTTGAAGCCTCAGAATGAAGCTACCTTGCCCCGCACCTTGGCCTTGGCCTTCCAGCCTCCAGAGCTGTAAGAAATAAATGTCTATTGCTGAAGCCACCTGGTTAGTGGTATTTTGTTATGGCAGCACAATAGGACTAAGATGCCCCATTCTCATTCTCCTCCATGTTTACTTCCTTCAAGGAAGGAAGGCCCCATTTATAATTATTGTCACTGCCCATTTGCAGAGTCTCTGGCTATTTCCTGCCACTGGAATGTAGCTCTGCGGTCAGCATCACCTGCCCCAGGCATACCATGGGGCCTGGCATAGAATAAGTAGCAACAGAATCAAAGAATCCATCAAAAATGATACACTTTTGGGGGCACCTGGGTGGCTCAGTGGGTTAAGCCTCTGCTTTCGGCTCAGGTCATGATCTCAGGGTCCTGGGATCGAGCCCCACATCAGGCTCTCTGCTTGGCAGGGAGTCTGCTTCCTCCTCTCTCTCTCTCTGCCTGCCTCTCTGCCTACTTATGATCTCTGTCAAATAAATAAATAAAATCTTAAAAAAAAAATGATACACTTTTAGCCAAGGAGAGAAGGGATGGAATCATTCCCCTCTAACTGGATAGGCATCCCTAACAGTGGAATCACTATTCCCAGGATGGGCTCCGTATTCACCACTGTCTAAATTACAAATGTTTATCTATTTCTTAGTTAATACCCCACCTTGCCCCAAAAGGAATTTAAGTCAGCTGTCAAAATACAGAAAATAAAACAGAATGAACAGGAAGGGAAGAGATGATAAGAAAAGTAAGACAGAGTCACTTAGGTGACACCATGTACACTGTGGACACTTGTAAGCCAGATCACACTCTGGCTTCACATGCCCCAGCAGCCATCGTGAAGAAAGCCCAGGCCGCATCACGATTCAGACTGTCCACGGGACGCGAAGAAGGTGCTGTTTGGAAGAAGCAGCTCTTAGTAGTGACGACCCATGGCACAATCTCCACCTGGTCCTCCCTTAGCATAACTCCCACGGTGGATGGGTCACGAACAGCATCCCTGAGGAAGGCACCAGAAAGGCTTTTGGATAGCTCTTCCTTCCAAGTGGCTTCAAGGCCAGCACACGCTGCCTCCCAGCCCAGGGCCAGGCAAGCCGTTCTAAGGGCAGCAGTGCAGTGAGGTCCACAGTGTGCTCTGTGCATCTGTGAGTTTCTCTGTGTATCTTGTACTGTCAGAGTGTAAAATGCCCTTTGCTAAACTCGGGGATCAGAGCATGATGCTGCTAATGACACATGGCTGGAGAGTATCAGAAATGGAAGAGGAGAGCAGGATGGCTCAGAGGCAGTGCAAAGCTTGGGATGGCCACCCACTGCGAAAGCAAGCCCCCAAGTTCAGCGCAGCCTTTGACAGGAGTCTCCCCTGCCCACTGTTGCTGGTAAGATGAATGACCACCCTCCCTCACTTGACCGTCGAGTGGCACAAGTCTTAACAAAGCCAACGTTTACTGTTATTGATGGTTCAGAGAGTGAGACCTGAGTGTTGCCGTGGTCCAGGCTTCACGGGAGCTGGGGCCGACTGCAGGTGACCAGACTCCTCCCCCTGCACAGTCGTGCCCTGAAGATGGTCTCCTCCCCTCCCCCAGAGCACACTTAACAGGCTGTATTGATAATTAGGATTCCTCTTAAGTATTCTCTACTTGAATAGCCTGGACCTTGAATGGTCTAGACCAAACCTAGGAAGAACTTGCGCTCTGCATATAGTTGGCTGTCTTGGACCTTATTTCGCCCTTGATTGCTTTTCTGACATCTATTTTCTGTCCTCTGCTGGCTGTGCAGTCCCAGATGTCCCCCCACTGTGTACTTGGCGCCGCCCCTCCTGCCTGGTGCTGCAGGCACACACTGTCACACAGAGGTCCCATGGCCTCTGCATCTGTCCCTCATGCTTACCCAGACACGAGGAGTTTGAACGGGCCCTAAAGAAAGGAGTGAGCTAGGCTGACCCACCCAAAGGTGACCACAGCGAGACAGATACGGAAACAAACAGAAATACTACAGATTTCCTCTGGGCTATTTCTATTTTATTTTAGACTCATCTAACTTCACAAAACACATGATTGAGCCCTTCTCTGCATTTCCTATAGATTTAATCCCAACTGCCATCTAATCTAGATGCTTCTAATCTAGAAATTAGAAAACTATCTTGCCAGGAAAAAGAAGTGTCCTTATTTCTCTGAGATTCTAACATTGCCCATTTGTCCTTTCCTGTCATTCCCTGACTTACTATGCTCACTACTTCCTTTCTTCTCATAAATCTTTTTTTCTGAGTCCCTTGAGCACTTGGCCTGCTCGATAGTTTTTCATTCCCTTCCCAAGAAACACAATCCAAATGTATAGAAAGCAAGACAAGAACGGGGTTCCTGGAGCCTGACAGCTGGGTTCATAATTCTGATTCTGTTACTTATTTGTTGTGCAACATTGGGTGTGTTAGTCAAGTTCTCTGTGCCTCAGTTTCCTCACATTTAAAATTGAGGCTCATAACAGTACCACAATCAGAGGTTATGGGATGTTTTAATGTGTCAATATATGTAAAGGTCTTAGAACCATAAAGTATGAACTAAGAGAGCTATGGAAGTGTTTGCTACTATCGTCAAACTATGCCACCGAATATGAGGTTACAAGGGGGAACCAGACCAGACCGTTGTCCACAAGCAGCCCATCCTCAAGTGAAAGAGGCTGACAAGGAAAGATACAACTTTAATGCAATTTAAAAAATAGGGAGGAAGTCAGTGAAAAGCCATGTGTTGTGGAAACACAAAGGCGGAGCAATCACGTCTACAGGAGAAGCCGGGAATATCCCATGGGGGCACAGCACAAGGGCATAAGGAGAAGTCTGTTGAAGTTGGGATGTGTTAGTTATCAACTGCTGCTTAAAAATTTAATCCAGGGGGTGCCTGCGTGGCTCAGTGGGTTAAGCCGCTGCCTTCAGTTCAGGTCATGATCCCAGGGTTCTGGGATCGAGCCCCGCATCGGGATCTCTGCTCCGCAGGGAGCCTGCCTCCACCTTTCTCTCTGCCTGCCTCTCTGCCTACTTGTGATCTCTGTCTGTCAAATAAATAAATAAAATCTTTAAAAAAAAAATTTTAATCCAAAACTCAGAGACTCAGCAATGACGAACACTGAGGATCTCATAAAATTTAGGTGGGTCAGGAACTCAGGAGAGACTTCGCTGGATGTTTCTGGCGCAGGGCATCTCCCTAGACTATAGGCTGCTGTCAGCCGGGGCTGCAGTCATCTGAAAACCCAAATGCCACAGGAGGATCCACTTCCGACACAATTCATGCACACCACAGGCAAGCGAATGCTGGCTGTCAGCAGGAGGCCTCAGTCCTTCACAGGTAGCCCTCTCTAGAAGGGGCTGCTGGAGTGTCCCCACAAGGCTGTGGCCAGCTTCCCCCAGAGTGAATAATCCACACCATCCAGACAGCATGGCAGCAGGGGGATGTCTTGCATGTCCAGGCCTCAGAAGTCATGTGTCTTTTCCACAATAGCGGTTATGCAGGCCAGGCTGCAGGAGGGAATAACGGAGTTAGGAATCACTGGGGGCCATCTGGAGGCTGGCTATCATCAAGGTGAAGGGCAAAACAGAGGGCTATATTGCGTTATGCTATGCTATGCTTGGGAAAGCATTGATGGGGATCCAGGGGAGACCCTGGGCCACAGGACCTGCGGTGACCCCACCAGACTATGGCTTTGGCATGAGGAAAATTATATACTGTCTTAAGCAGATAAAGCTACTACCAAATATTGTGAGGTAACAGAAGAAGAAGAAGGAAAATCATCATCATCATCATCATCATTATGGCATTTTTCTCCAGGTGGGAAACTAGCCCCTCTGTACTAGAATCATCTTCCTTCCCTGCACTGTATAAAGCTATGAATCCTTTTCACCAGCTGTCTGGATTTTCACGAGTTGGGTCTCCTCTGCCTTGAACCTGGGCTTGTGGCAGAAACAGAAATACTCACCGAGTGTTTCGCTTGCTTATCCAGTAATCTCTATGTCCAACATGGGGCTTGAACTCACAACCCTGATATCAAGAGTCACACGCTTTACCGACTGAGCCAGCCAGGCCCTCTCGCTTGCTTATCCAGTATTTCAGTGGGTTCATCTGCATTTCCCAGCTTCCTTGTAGTAAGACAGGGTCATGGCGACGAGTTCAAGCAGAACCATGAGTGGCAGTGACACACACAGGAGCAGCTCAAGAGTCTCCGTCCCTCTCTTCAATGCAGAGGTGAAGGGGGCCTCATGTTCCAGAATGTTCAGCCTAAAGAACGAGGTGCTCCTACCAGCCTTGGTCCCCGAGTGACTGTGTGGAGCAGAGCCTCCCTCTTGCTGGACTGACAGCATTCACAATCAGCCAACCTTTGTTCTGTTAAGCTATTGAGATTATAAGAAAACTTGTTACTACAGCAAAACTGAGTCTATCCTGACTAATACTGGAACCCAAGAAGGAATAAACCTTCATCAGCAATTTCAGGGCTCCCAAGTATATGCTGTTAGAGATTATGCAGGTGTATGTGAGGGAGTAAAAGCGCCCACACCTTTGGGGATGTGTGACCATTTCCTCTGTTACAATCAAAAGCTGAACAGATTAGAAGTGACTGTCAGTGGGCAAGGAAGATGCAAGGAGGCAATGAATAGAGACAATGTTCAGTGGAGAACTAACCACAACTGTCAGTTCTATCACCAAAGACACCTTGAATTTGTCCGCTCCTCTCTGTGTCCATGGCCACCTTTTGAGTCCAGGCCCCCTGATCTCCTGTCTGGTCTATTGCTGGAGCCCTGATTGGTCTCACAACTTCTGTCACTCCCTCTTCCCCTCCCCAACTCTCTTCCCCACACAAAAGCCAGAGCAACATTATTAAACCACAAACCTGTTCATATCACTTTACTGCTGAAATCCTTTTTTGGATACCCAATGTCCTTGGGCCTGCCCCCTGCCTTTCTCAGCAGCCTTGAAATACACCCCTCTAATTTCCCCACTGACCCACCTCAGTTTCTCCTACAGTACTAAGCCCCTTCATCCCCCACAACAATCACAGGCACTGTTGGTTTTGCCTGAGACTCCCTCTCCTCCCTATATATCCCACAGTACCCTTCAGAAATCAAGTACCATTATCTCAAAAAAGCTCTCCCTGTCACCCCTAACCCCATCTAACTAGATAGTTACCTTGTTGTCAACTCTCAAAGCTCCCTAGACCCATCTTAGTCGTTAATAATTAAATACTAAATAAAACTGAATAGCTGATTGGATAGCTTACAGTTTCCAGGCTCATCCAGCCCCTACACCTGGAAAGAGGTTGTTCCAAGTAAGGGCAGCTATGACAACTAGCGTGAGAGTACATTAGCCCTCCAACACACACACGCACACATGCACATGCACACGCACACGCAGAAGTTCCTGTACAAAGAGAGCAGAAGACAGGCCTCTACATTAAGCAGAACTTCACCGTGAAGGCCTATCTCCATCCCTCTACCCAGCCCTCTCAAACTAAGTGTCAAGAGAGCAAGGCTTCAAGTCTGGGTGGAGGTTGGAGATCCAGTGCGCCCACTGACCGAGTGACAGCACACGGCCCAGCACCCCCCTTTCAGGCAGGGAATCCTCCCTCCCCTGTCCCACCTGCCCCCGCAGCTTCAAGTGGTCACAGTTGAGACAACAACGATGCAGACAGTCCTGGGAGAGCCCTGAATTTCGGAGCACTCTGGCACTGAGCTCAAGTCCAGGACTCATTTTCCACAGGCACACTTTATCATTCCCTGGCGGGAGCCAGGTTTCCATGCTCATAATTCCCAAGGGAAGAGCAACGTGCCCGGATCCTAACTATACAATGTGCCTTCATCTTTTTCCTATAAAACAACTCCAAGTACCTGAGTTATGCATTTTATCAGAAACCATGTGCAGAACGATTTTTAAATATTACCTCCAAAATACATACATATGTTGCCAAGAAACCATCAACTGTAAATTACCTCTGTTTCAAGGTCCACGATATGGTTACTGTCACCATGCAAGCCATTCACATAAAATTCAAAATGTCTCACATTTTATCTTTAAATTTTACAAAATTTATTGATCTTTATGGCCATGAGAGGCAAGAAGAAATACATTTTTTGTTCATATCTTTTATTACTGACCCAACTGACCATGTGAAATGGCTCAGATTTATCATCACGTCCAGTTGCCAGCATTTACGGCAGCTTTAAAGCATGTCATTTTACCTTTGACTTCTCGTGGTTCAGGCACTTTGGGAGTTTACTGAGTAACTCTGATTTCAGGACCAGAACAAATAAAGAGTTTAAGTACTTTTGCAGCTCATTGGAAAGAGTGTTTGAAATTCACTGGAGAAGACTGTTAACATGGGCCACAGATACCTAGGGAAGGAGCAGGCGCTCCCCAGATTGATGTCTCTTTCCATATGGGAATAAAGGGAGGGGCGCCCTCCACCAAGCTGATTCCCGTGCCCCCCCCAGCAGGCACCTCTCCTCCACAGCGAGCTTCAGGACAATAGCATTCATTGTCCTCCATTCGCCAAAGTGAAAGTTCTTATTGACAAAATGGAAAAGGAAGTTTTGCTGTCCTTAAAAATGTCCTTAGTGCTATTTACCATCAAGTGAGTATAAACAAAACAGTCATCTCTGTGCATAGAATTCAGCACCTATTCATTACAAAAGAAAGAAGTGAGTTTTTAAATACCAACACTTATGGAAAAAGAATAAGAACATACAAGTGACAAACTCAGTAGGCTCTAAAGTGATCCATGTCAAAAAAATTTTTTTAAGGATTCTATTTATTTATATGACAGAAAGAGAGAGCACAGGAGGGGGAGCTGCAGGCAGAGGGAGAAGCAGATGCCCTGCTGAGCAGGGAGCCTGATGCGGGACTCGATGCCGGACGCTGGGATCATGACTTGAACTGAAGGCAGATGCTCAACCAACAGAGCCACCCAGGGGTCCCCGATCCTGTCAAAGTTGGTTAAGGATGCAGAGGCTCAATGGGGTAACCCTTTGCCCTCTGTTCCTTTAGACATGCGTGGCCAGCCAACCCAAGCCCTGGGTTGTGCTTTGTGAGCTTCTCCTTCCTCTCTGCCATCTCGTGGCTCAGCATACTCTGCCACCCAAATGACCTCCTTGTAAGCTACTCACAGCCAGGACCCGGAACACAAAGTGTAATCCCGCCCGGCTACAAAGGCAGAAACCATCTCTTCTATGAATATCTCTAGTCTTCCACCCCATCATGAGATCTCTGCTCCCAGCATCCAGTGAAGCCAGACCTTGCTTGTGACAGCCCCACAACCAGAATGCCTCCCAGTCCTTGCTAAAATCTCCCCACCCGTCAAGTGTGGAGGAACCCCCAGCCCTTGCTGGAAGAGCTGGCCCTTGCTCCTCTCGACCACGCCGGAGGTGTGGTCCAAGGCAGCGCCGCAGAGCCCCGGGGAGCCAGCCTCTCCCTGCTCCATCCTCCTTAAGTCGTGCAGGACACTCAAGCCTCACGTGTATGTCACTGTTCTGTGCAGCGTCCCCCCTCACAGGCTGCACACCTGAGGGTCCCAAACAGAATTACCCTCAGTAAGAGCTACTCCCGTGCTTACAAAGGGTGAGAACCAAACAGACTGGTTTTGAACCGAACCAAATTTGCCCACAAAAGTAAACTGTTCAGGCTCTAAGTTAGGGAGAAGCATGAGGCAAACTGATCTACTCGAAGGACTCTGTGGAGGGTTTATTAACGTTGATGTGTTTTAGAGTCACCATAGTGTTCGCCTTCACTTGGGCGGCCAAGGAGGAAGTACTGGGCAACATCTATGGAAGAGGTGTCACGTGTCTAGAAGTGACTGCCCCCTCCCTTCTGCCTCTGATACCACTTCCATCACCCCTTCCCTTAACATGTGCCTGTGTAAGAGGCGGTGGGCTTCCTGTGTGCAGGACCTCAGCAACAGTGACATGTCTGAGGTCCCAGGACGCTCCAGCACATCAAACGAGGATACGCTTGAGGAAGGCACGCAGGAGACTGGCTTTCTCCAACCAGAGGGAAGCTAGCTGAATTCTGTGCACTTAGGAGAATTGACACACGTTTGGGTTTCTAACCCCACTGAATGAGGCTGGAAAACACCCTGTCTCTTCGAGGCACAGCTGGTTTGTCCCTGCTCTGACTTGACAGCCAGTCATGAGTGGCCAGACTCAAACCCCAGCCTTCACAGCTTCTGCTCCATCCTGGGAGGCCCAGCTCTTGGGGAGCAGAGTAAAGCCTCTGTCTTAGTCTGCTTGGGCTGCTGTCACAAAACACCACAGACCAAGTGGCTTAAAGCACAGACATTTATTTCTCACGGTTTTGGAGGCTGGAAGTCCAAGATCAAGGTGCCGGCAGATGCGGTGTCTGGTGAGACCCCTCTTCCTGGCTCGCAGAGGGCTGGTTTTCTCATTGGTCCTCGCATGGCTGAGAGAGGGCTCTGGTCTCTTCCTCTTCTTATAAGAGGCCCTACCCACATGACCTCATCTGAACCTAATCACTGCCCAGTGGCCCTATTTCCAAGTATCATCACATGGCGGGCTGGGCTTCCACAGAAGGATTTTGCAGGGACGCACACATTCAGACCGCAACAGCCTTTTCTGACTCTGTGCTTCTCCTTCATCTACCAGCAAGGCCATACAGCAGTGACACATGCCACAGAGCAAGCTGAAGAGCCAGAGGAGGTCCCCACTTTGGTCAGTGAGGGGACAGCAAGCCTGAGGACACACTCCACAGCCTCCCACCTGCGGCCGGCAGAGGCTCCTGGCAACTGGGCACCAGGCACCCAAACCAAAGCACTCCTCGGCGTAAAGAGCAGGCAGTCCGTGTGCCAGAAAGAACGAGGGGCCAGCAAGGAAACAGAGGAGGAAGAAAGCCATGAAAGAAAAGATGGCTATTAAAATCAAATTCTTCACAATGTTACTTTCAGAAGTTTGTGACTGAGATGACCACTTGCCAGGTATCCTCAGCCCAGAACCACTTCTTTAAATGTGAGATGCTTGGATAAGGAAAAAGGCCAACTGACGCCCATCCTCCAAATGAGCCGCTGTTCCCGAGAGCAAACTTCCAGATCACCCCCTGCGTTAGTGAGTGAGGGCCGCTGTAACGAAGTACCAAGATGTGTATCATCTCCCAGCTCTGGGGGCTGGGAGCTCGGGCTCCTTCGGAGGGTCGTGAGGTGGAATCTGTCCGGGCCCCTCTCCTCACTCGGGGCCTTAGCTGGCAATCTGTGGCATTCTTTGACTGTAGACAGATCTCCTAATCCCCTCTTTGTGTCCACAGGGCATTTTCTCCGTGTGTGTGTGTGTGTGTGTGTGTGTGTGTGTGTGTGTGTGTGTGTCTCCACGTTCTCCCTTTTTATAAGGACACCAGTCATACTGGATTAGTACTCAACCCTGATGAGCTCATCTAACTTCATTGTCTGCAAAGTTCTTATTTCCACATGAGATGACATTCCCGGGTATTAGGGATGAGGGGTTAAGGACATCAACATCTTTGGGTTTAACCCACAACACCTCTCCAATGGAACCCATGACACTGCTCAAATATAAAACACTTACATGGATAGAGCATCAGTGAACTGGATGAGAGGCACAGATAGATAAAGACGGATGGTGAGGGCTCCTCACATCTGGGCACAAGGGAGAAAAGGGTGAGAGCAACAGCTGAAAGGCACTGATGAGTGAGGACTGGGGTGTGAGACCCCACCTTGATCTTCAACCATGTAAATACCTCACCCTCCCCACCCAGCCCAAGTGCTCAGAGAGCAGCTTGGAGGCTCCGAACGAAGCCAGAGTGCTGAAGCAGGGGGAGGTCTCCTATCATACTCAGCCCCCAATGTGTATGCTCCTTAACTAATCTGCCCTAAAGAAGCAAGTATTTTCCTAAAAGAATAAAAGGTTCAAAATAGCTTCATATTAAGACACGCCAGACTGCATGGTTTCTCATTTGTTCTTTCCTCCATTTTTAAAAACTCCAAGACCCCCTTAGAAGCACAGATGTTCACGCAGCTATCCCACCTCCTTGAAGTCACCCCACTAGTTGTCATTAAGCCTGTGGGATACTAGATATTTCATATGGACATCACAAAATTCAACCCGCTGCTAAGGGGTGAGGCTCTCCCAATGCTAAGGTCATTGGACAACGTGGACTGGCCCATGAGTTGTCATGAGATGCTCTTCAGTGGGCCTTTGCCACTGGAAAGTCCATTCATTCGTTCATTCATTCACTTGATTAGTATTTATCCAGGAGATATACGAGGTGTATTCCTTTATAGGACTGTTTTAACAAAGTACTACGGCCTGGGGGACTTTAACAAGAGAAATTTATTGCCTCACAGTTCTGGAGGCCAAGAGCCCAAAATCAAGTTCTGCTGGCAGGGTTGGTTTCTTCTGAGGGCCACAAGGGAGAATCTGTTTTCCATGCCTCCACCCCAGCTTCCAGTGATCTGCTTGCCATCTGTGGCCTTCATTTTCACATGATGTTCTGCTGATGTACATGTCTGTATCCAGATTTCCCCTCTTCAGAAGGACCAGTAACCCTGGGTTACGGACCCACCCTACTTCCAGTATGATCTCTATCTTAACTAATTATATCTGCAACCATCTTATTTCTAAATAAGATCACATTCTGGTGTATTAGGACTTGGGATATCAACGTAAAGATTTTGGGGGGACATAATTCAACCCATAACACTATGTGTCTGGCACCATATTACCCCCAGAGATTGAGAAATCAGTAAGAGCTGGCCCTAGGAAAGAAACAGCTCACCCATCGGGAAACCAGTAGCCATGTGCCCCTCTGTTCTCACAGCTGTGACCCCATCAAAATACACGTTAGGCCAGCGCAGGTCTAGATGCCCAGGGATCTACCAACACACACCGGGCTAACACCTTTTTTCAGGCAGACAGGTAGAGTTAAGGGAGATTTGCAGATTCTGAGGGTCTAAAATTTTAGGTAGTGTATCTAAGAGGTGTGTAAATCATAGATTACAACGGCACGGAGGACGCCCTTGGGGGACCTCATCTCTCTAATACAGCAAGGGAGAGCTCTAACAGAGGAGGGAACCCAGGGAGAGAACCACTTCCCCTGCCGGCGGTGGGGCGGACTGCCGGGTAAAGCTGAGGAGACTGTGCTGGAGTGGGTTCCTGAAGAAGAGGCAGGAGTGTGCCAGAGGGACGGGATGGGGACACGCCGGGCAGAAGGAGCGGCTGAGAAGACGCAGTGTGAACAACAGTCCTGAGTGTGTTTCCGAGAACCTCAATTCCGCACATCATTCAGATGGTTTCTTGTCACCGAGCTGTTGTATGTGGGAAGTGAAAGTGTAAAATACGGTGGTTTCAGAAATCGGGTGTTATTTTGGGTGCACCTAAAAAGTCTGATGGCCTATCAGATCACTTTACAAGTTAAAAAGAATTTTAAGTAAAAGAGTTTCTTAACTTCTGATCATCTCAAAGAGACTCCAAGAGCACTGAAAAGTAAGTTTATTTTTACTCAGATATTCTGAAATTCTCTGCCATCTAGAGAACCAAAATTTAAAACACACACCCACAGTCTAAAAAACATACACAGTCTAAAATTTAATCTGTGTGGTATTAAAAGGGAAAAACCTCTCTTCATCCTTTCTCTCTTCCTCTTACATAGATTTGGTGGGATTTCTTGAGTGGTGAACGGGGCTCTTCTGTTCCCAAGGTCTTCTCCGGGGTCATATAATAGGGTCATTCCATGTTTCCTACTTCATCCAGACATGACTTGGCAGAGGAAATGGAATCTTCACCTTCACATTTGAGTGCAAAGCTCAGGTCCTGGGATAAGACCAGAGTTCAGGAGGAATGTGTGACCTTACAAAGGATGTCTCTGTCTTCAGCCACACAGTGCTCTCCTGAGTAGAGTGGAGGGTCCTGGGAAGAGCCTATGCCCCAAAGTGTGTGCCAGCCTCACTTTGCCCTTTTGGTGATTAATAATCAGAAGGATAATCTCAAACCCCAAGCTAAACCCCATGGGGGGGGCAAAACCCTAAATTCCCCAGGAGAGGCAGGCAGAATAAATACCTTTTTAATGGTTCAGAGTTAGCAAGCCAGACCCAACTTCATCTGACTTCTTCCTAAGGATGGGTGGGAGCTCCTGAGAGCTTTCCCAGGCCCAGAGAGAACAGGCTGGAAGCAAAATCAGGTTCAAGTTAAGAACAAGAGACAACAGCAGTGACTGTCAGGGCCCAATGACCATGATATGGCCAGAAAAACACCTGATAAACTCAAGTGGAGAGATGCTGGCACTATGACCAGGCAGCCAGCCCAGCCCCTAGCACTGAGCACATCCTCAGGAAAGGCAGAGGATGCCAGCTGACCGAGAATAAGCTTCCTCTGCCAGCGCAGAATGAGAGCCTGAGAAATTATGTTAAAGAAAAACCAGTGTGTATTTCTTGCACATTGACTCCTGGGCCTGAGACTGATGCCCACCCCCAGGACATGGGCCTTGCTGAGTTGTGGCAGCTTCTCCTTTGTCATCCAGGAAAAGGGAAGGGGAGAGGTGCAGCGAGGCATGCTAGGTAACTTGGCCTGCCTTTAACTGGTCAAGGAAGAAGTGGAAGGGAAGAAGGAGAGGCAAGTTTTGAAGGCAAAGCAGATAAAAGCAGTAAGCAAAGACTGTTGTGGGAGCTGTCCCACTGTCCTGTCCCATGACAACTCCCAAGGGTCACAATGCTGGGCCTCCCTAGGTAACTACTGCTTCCCCCTTCACCTCAACCTTGTGTAGTCTATGAGCAAAGTGAACACCGTAAGGCCAAGGGCCGACGCGCATCTAGGTTTTTGACAGAGTTCCAGGCAGTGCCGTGTTGGAAAGGCCAATACAGGCCTTGTTGAGTGGGGTGAGTGAGGAGCTCCCAGGAGCACAAGAAGTATGAGCCCCACCAAAGCTCCCACATGCCTTGGGGCGCCCTTTCACCTCTGGGAATCCTGTCTGGCCCTTTGGCATGAGTACACATTATCCTTTCTCAAAAGGGCTGCCTCCATACCAGAGTGACCAGGTGGAGAGGAAGCTGACAGCCCTCCCCACACCAGCCAGAGAGAGTGCCAGCCGCACAGCCCACTGCTCCCACCAGGCCTACCCACCTGTATCAGCCACCTTCTAGATGACTCTGAGGAGAAGGCCAAAGAAGCCATCAAAGCCTCAGCCTCCCTAAACCCCAACCCAGCCCTGTACTTCCAACAACTCAGACTTCTTGGAAGCAGAAAAAACAAACCCCATTTCTTATAAACCTCTGCCTTTTGGATTTTCCTTTATTTGCAGCCTACCCAAGCCCTTAGTACTCTGGTCTGCAGATGGGGTATATGGACAGGACTTTGGAGACCAGCTCCCCTCCTCTCCAGCCTCCAGCTCCCAGCACACAGGTTCTTCATGTGACAATATAGAGGGTACCCAGCATTATGAAACCAGAGCCACATGGACCTGCTATCAGAGGAGGAGGGGTGGGAAAGGCCTGTGTGTGAGGCCACAGACTGACACGGTCAGTCCACTCCTCCTGAATTCCATTTCCTGACTCACACTCTTGATTCAAGTCATCTACTTATCATGTGCCCCAGTTTAATGGACCCCCATGAATGTTCCTTATTTAGGAGACAATATGCACACTGGTTCCATGGAAGATCTTGGCTCAAAGATTCCCGTACCTTCTTAATTATAACATGTATGATCAAGAGAACTAGTGATGCCAAGAAACTGTTCCCAAATTGAAGTTCCAACAAACCCAGGTTACATGGGGTAGCCTGTTTCAATAAGCCTCAATAAGAATGGGGTGCCAGGATCAACATCAGCAACAACAGACACCCACGAAAATTCAGAACCCCTCCTCCTGATGCCTATCATCATTCCCTAGGAGGAGGAAATAGAAGGTGGAAAAACTATTCTATTCTAATCTAATCTATTCTAGAAGAGGAAAAAATAATTCCCTGGATGAGAGCACGGCCTAGTAAGCGGAATGAAGAAATACTGTGTTTACCAATTTTAGGAAATCGCTTTTGTTGCCACATTTCTAAGGAACGTCAGTGTCCGTATAAGGGCTGATCCCTGAGTGATCTGCAACACGCTTGGCCCAACATGGCCAAGGAAGACTGAGAACACAGGCTGTGCCTGGAACACACTCAGCTTTAGCTCCTTGTGTGAGCAGGTCAGAGAGAGAGAATGCCTGCTGGCCCTCGCTAAATTCTTCAGGACATGCTACTGACCCTAAAAGAGACCAAAGTTAAATGTCTGTCAGAATGATTAGAGCTAGCTTTGAAAAGCACTGCTAAGGGGAGCTCCTGCCTAGGCATACGACCCTGCAGACAGAGGGCCCCCAAATCTATAGGTCTTTCATACTGGCCTACATCCCTCAATTCTGGATTGTTTCCACTGTTCTAGTTATAAATCACCCAAAAGGGGCGCCTGGGTGGCTCAGTGGTTTGAGGCCTCTGCCTTCAGTTCAGGTTATGATCTCAGGGTCCTAGGATCAAGCCCCACATCCCCCTCTCTCTCTCTGCCTGCCTCTCTGCCTACTTGTGATCTCTGTCTGTCAAATAAATAAATAAAATCTTTAAAAATAAAACACGCAAAATTCACCTGCATGGGGACCCCAGCATAGATCCCTTTCTCACTGTGAGACCCCATGCTGCTTTCAAGTTATCTCCCAAACAGAACCAACACCACAAATGATAAATTAATAAGAAATGGAAATTTAGGTGAAAAATATGAGAAATCAAGAGAAAGGGTCCATCACATACCATCCAGGGAAAAAGCATGAGCCAATGCAACATCAGGCCCAGAGAGGAGTGAGGTAGCAGGAGAATCTGTGCTGTGGGACAAGCTGTTCTGGTGTGTTCGACAGTCATTGGGATTGTGAAAGGGACATGTATACAAGCAGAAAGAGGAGAGGGCCTGCAGGAGGAGTTTTGAAAAGACACTGATCCTGCTGCTCCCCATTTGGCCACGACACCGAAGTCTACTGCCAAATCATTTGGCTCACAAGCATTCATCATGGGAGAAGCTCTGAGGCTCAAAGAGCAAATAAACAATCACAACCAAGTACCTCAAGTGGCCGGCCAAAAGACATTCTCGCTATGTAGCAAACGGGCGTGCAGACCACCGACATCCCTGGCCAATCACGACCTCCGCAATGAGCCTCTCGGAGATCCCACAGGCAGTGTGCTGTTGGGCCACAGCTGCTGAGGCTTCTGCCTGTGTGGCCTTTAGGAATGGATAGATGAACAAAACACCTTCTAGATTTCTAAAGTGAATTTTAGGCTAGTCTCAGAATCAAGGCCATGGTAAATATGATCTTTCTTTTTACCCAGTTATTAACAGACTCAGGCAATGTGGGTACCTCTAAGTTCACATTTTCTAAGGACACCAAGAAGGGAGTTTGAGGCTGCTTTCCCAGGAAGGCCGGCAGCTAGCTCCATGGGGCCACCTACCCAAGCTAATACGTACTTCAGATGACTGGTTAATGGTTTTAAGCCCTTTGTCTAAAACCACCGTGCTGAATTCATATAGCATCCACCTTCCTGCAAAAGTCTCCTAAAAGTCTTGAGAATTCTTCTCCTTTGCATTTTCACCCCATGACAGGGTTCAGCCCTGTATATCCTACACAAACCACCACAACCACATGTTCATGGTTCCTGCCTCCAGCCTCCCTCTGCCCCGATATGTAAGAAAACAGTGCTTCGGGGCCTCTGCAACATTATTCCGTCCTCTGATATACTTTGGGATGGCATCCCTCTCCCCCACCCAAACTGAGCCCAATGCTCTGCCAACCATGTCCTCCAAAACCCTCAGGTGTCAGCAGGAGTCCTTCTCCCCCAGGACAACAGGCAGTGGCTCTCCTGCCTGACTCAGTTTCCCCATCAGAGGGCTCCGCCTTGCAATCGTGCCATAGTGCACCTGTCCAGAGTGTGTACTCACTTCTTGCTGCTGCTGTAACAGAGCACTGTAAACTTAATGGCTGAAACAACAACAATTTATTCTCTTCCAGTTCTGAAAGTCAGAAACCCAGCTCTTACAGGGCTACAGACAAGGTGCTGGAGGGCCTCCAGTGAGAGGTTCCAGAAAAGAACGTGTTCCTTGTCTCCACCAGCTTCCAGAGGCCGCCAGCACTCTGTGGCTTGTGGCCATATCACTCCAGTCTCTGCTTCACCATAACATCACCTTCTCCTCCCCTGATCACCTCCCTCCCTCTTATCAGGACCCCCGTGAGTACATCAGGCCCATTCAGATGATGCAGAATTATCTCTCCATCTCAACGTCCTGAACTTAATCCCATCTGCAAAATCCTTGCTGCCCTGTACAGTAATATTCAGATTCCAGGGATCAGGAGTGGACCACTCTAGGGGCTATTGCCCCGCCTACTGTCCAGTGTCCCTCCCTGTAGGATGTGAATGGTAAGGGTCGCGGACAGCTGCTTGAGCCTGTCCTCCAGCGGGGAGCACACTGCCCGATAATGCTGTTCAGTGAATGAACAAGGAAATGAGCTGAGGAGTGAAGGAGCAAAACAGTTCTTCCTTCGCCTCCCCGAGGCCTCCTCTTGCTTCTCATTTGCTGGTCTCTTCCCTTTCCCTCTTACCTATTTATGTATTGATTCCCTTTTCCTCGTTTATCTTTTCCTTGATTTTTTTCCCTTTATAAACTCTTATTTACATACATACTCACACTATTGATCCCCTCCCCTCTCTCTCCCCAGTCCCCACTTCTCACACACACACACATGTGAGGGTGGCTGGGGCACGGGTGTCTCCTGTCTCAGCTCTCTGGTTTTGATGACAGAAATGCCCAGATTTCCTTCTGCTCTCACCTCTCCCTGGGTCTGTGACAGATTTAAAATGGACAAGAACGATGACCACCAGAAGACTTCCCTCTGGAAGACTCTTCCGGGCTCTCCCTGCCCCTCCCGACTAGGAGCTGCGCCCACAGGACTGCACACCGGGCCTGTCCACAGACATGCAGGTGCACTCTGTCCAGCGGCCACGGTCCACTCTCCATCCGCTTGCACGTTTGTGCAGCGTTCCCACCTGCCTCTGTCTGTGCAGTATTTCTCATTCTCCTTTGGACTGCTTTGTAACGTCTAACTGGTTCCCTCCGGAATAAATGAATTAAATAAAGTAGTTGATGTGTGTCCGATTTTTCTTTAAAAAAACAATCAAACAAACAATCATCCTGTTGAGATCTCAGGAGAGGCCGCTGCGGCAGACAGGGGCTATGCGTCGTCGTCTGGAGAATGTACAGCTGACGGGTGGCTTCGATAGCTGATGGCTTGAGAGAGGAAAGCCTGTACTTTCTCTCTTCCTTTCCCTTTACCGTATGGAGCAGCTGGACAAGGCATATCCCAGAAGGAACAGAACGGAAACCTGCCCAGGCCGGTGAGCAGAGGCACAAGTCTGCCAGGACACGCCCCAGATGGCTAGGGCGCCGGCCTGCCCTCACCTCTAACCCAGGGGCCACCTCTCCTGACACACTCCTCCAGGGGCCCCTCCACGGAGCCTTGGCTTCTCCCGGCCCCTCCCAGCTCTGGTGGCGGGGTGGACAGCAGCCAGCTTCTCAGACTCATACAGTCTGTGCCAGCACAGCTCCCAGCCCTGCCCCTCCCCTCAACAACCACTGGATGGAGAAATCCTGGAGGAGGCCCTGCTCTCCTTTATCCGTGAGGAGCTGTCTACTCGTCTTTGAAAAGAAATGGAAAGTCCACTTCCAGGCGGGAGAAGGAGCGGGATCCTGTGTCCTGTCTGGTGACTGTGGACAGAGAAGCCAGACTGCTGATGACCAGAGCAAAGGCAGGTGGGTGAGCCGCCTAAGTGGCAGGGGCTCTGCCCCGGGCGGGACCCTACGAGTCACAGCATCCCGCCAGCTGCTTCTCACTGCAGACGTCTGTCTGGGGCATTGATCAGGAGACACCACCCTGAACTTGCTGCACGCAGACGCCCTCTGCAGTTACCACAACTACTCACTCCGAACTAGGGTTTCTGGTTCTTTCTGTGTACAGCTTCACATCCTGGGCCCTAGTGACCTCATCTACTTATTTTGCGTGGGCAGTGAGAGGCCTGGAGGACCCCCACTAGCCTCAAGCCAGAAGACAGAGCACCAGCTTCCATTCTCCGTGGGACAGTGGCCCAGACTGAACCACAAGCATCATCTTTGCTGCCGAGATCATGGGTGTACAAATGTGCTCATTTGATAGCTCTTCCCCAGCCCCGGCCCTCAAGATCTGTGCAAGCAGGACCGTGCCCGCCACTCACTCAGTTGCTCCCTCAGTCTGGTGTGGACAGAGCACAGTGGCACTGGGCAGAATGCCATCGTCATGGAGCTCACTGCCAACGAACACTGACCGAAGACTGGCACAAACACAGTTTCAGTTGCAGCTGTGAGCATTGCTCTGAAGGAGAGGGTGGTCCTGGGGGAACGTATAATGGGCCTTTGACCTGGCCAAGGGGTCAGGAAAGCTTTCCTGGGGAGGAATGAATGCGCTCAGGAAACAATTCAGGCTCTCTAAGTGTGATCCGGCCTATAAGAGTTTTATAAATGCCTTTTACGGTTTGAGGAAATTCCCTACTGTTCCTAAAACTTACTGATAGTTCTGTTTTGTTTTGTTTTTACCATGAATGGATAGCAAACTTCGTCAAATGCTTTTCCCATCCATTGAAATGACCTTATTTTAATCCTTTATTCTGCTCATAGTGAGTTACACTGATTTTGTTTCTAATACGTCAAGAGGCTTGCATTCCTGGGATGAACCCAACCTGGTCATCATTTTTTATCATTTCTCTAATACCCGTGGAAACAGGAGATAGGGGCCCAGGAAGAATTTAATTCTGTCCCAAATCCTCAATGCTTACTTTTTCAAATGTCACTGTCATCTAAGGCTGGTTGAAAACAGAATACATTAGAGGGACCATGGTAGGGGCTATGGACACAGGTGTATTTATAAACACACTACTGGAGGGCTGCGTGGTGACGGAGCTGCGGGTCAGACCAGGCCGGGAAGGAGGGCAGGGGAAAGCACATTTAGGGGAGGCAGGTGGCAGAAGCAGAAGAGAGAGAGCAAGTCTGGCAAAGAGCCAGCAAATCGGTGTGGCTGGTAGAGGGCCATCTTCGGATGATCTCGAATGCCCAAATACAGAGATGGAACCTTATTCTCCCGGTCATCAGGGAGCCAGGGACACAGGAAGTGCTCAGAGTGCAAAGGCAAGTGAAGAAAGGATGGGATAAAGGTGTCTGTGCAGAATGCCTCCAATGTGACTCACAGTGAGAGGACAGAGGGGTGCTGTCTCAGCTTGGGCGGCCATCACAACATACCACACACTAGGGAGTTTATAGATCCTGAGCCTGGAAGGCCAAGATTAGAGTTGGGGGGGGGGTGTCTTATTTCCTCTGAGTCTTCTCTCTTTGGCTTGCAGAGGACCATCTTCTTGCCGTGTCCTCACGGTCATCCCTCCATGTGCACCCCTGGTGCTCAACTTTTCTCTTCTTACAAGGATGCCAGTGAGATCAGATTAGGGCCACCTGATGGCCTCGTGTTCACTTAATCCCCTCCTAAAGGCCTTATGTCCAATACAGTTCATTCTGAGGTAATGGGAGGGAGGACTTCAACATATGAATTTTGAGGGGACACATTTCGGCCCATAACAGATGTTAGTACTTGAAGAGTTTAAAATTTTTACATTTTTTCTTTGTATTTTTTCAGTTTGCCTATTCGACTTTTTTCCCAGTGAACATTACTTTAAAATTGACTTTAAAGAAAAAAATAGGACCGTGAAAGTCATGTGTGCATCAACCACATGCTAGCTGGAGAGTGCAGGCCAAAGCTGGGGGCTCACCGCTGGCCGGCTGTTCCCGGATTTCCATCCTGCATCAATTCCTGGTGTCACCATGCCTATGTGACATGCCCATGTAAATTTGTTCGTGATAATAAAAAGTTGGAAGCAACGCTGATATCTAACGGTGAAAGAATGAGTAACTAAACATGCCACACTGTGAACAGAAGGTCCTTGGGCGCCCCTCACCTCCCCTGTAAAGACAGTGAGGGGCCCAGGGGCATTTCCAAGCCCACAGCATGAAGAGTGCAGGGCAGGAAACAGAAGGCAGCTCTGCAGCCAGACCAGCACAGGTTCAAATCCTGCTCAATCCTGCCATGGCCAGGCGGCCCTGGCAGCATTTCCACGTCCACCCATGCAAAGTGGGCCGAGGTCCTCAGCCAGCTGGGTCCTCTCAAAGGACCTATGTGGAAGCAAGCATCAGCCCAGGGTCACCCAACCAGCATGCTGTGGAGCCAGGACTCAGGATGACATCCGGCCAGTTCCAAGATCATTACTCTTTCTGTTCCTTGTATGATGCAGTCTGTTCTAGATTCTCCTCCCAGAAGAAAGGGGAAACAGCAGCAGCAGGAACCACAGACAGGCGGCTGAGATGTGGGGCTCCAGCTGGGGATCTGAATGTGGCCTTTGCTCTTGGGACACAAGAAGTTGATTCAAAAGGTCACAAAAACCAGAAGTTTTCCCAGCGAGGCCCCAAGCCCTGGGACTGGGGTGCAGGAGGGGGATCCAAAGCAAACAGGTTTGGCAGCCGACACTGTGGTCCATTATGCCCGGGAGACGCAGCCTGAACTCGCCAGCAGGGAGGGGCATTTTATTTCCTTGGGCCACAATCTGTGTATTGTCACAATCCATGAGGGAGGCAAGAGAGGACTTTCCTGCCTGCTACAGATAGAAAGCTCATGGTACCAGCTCCACAAAAGACACTCGGGAGCAGCTCACAGTTGGGGACGCCGGCCTCAGTGGGCCACAAGCTCCATGTCAGCCAGGTCCCCCTGCCCTGAGGCCACAGGGGCCTCTCCATGGTTTGGTCTCCACTCTCTTTCTCCCCGAAAAGTTTGCAGGTACACTGACCGTCAGTCTGTAACACTCTTTTTTTGCACTTGTGTCATTCATTTCTCATTCTTTCCTTGGGTTTCCTTTCATGATCCACTGGAGATGGTGTCTCTTCTCCAGAGGACATCTGGACTATGGCGATTGGTTTAGAAGCGGGAAGGCAGCTCTGGAACAAAGCGAATGTCATTTCCAAATCTGTTCCATGTGAACAGATTTCTTGGGCCCATCACAGCCAGCCAAATCAGGTGGTCAACTTGTAAACACAAAACTCTTATTCCAGGCCAGACCCACAGAGACAAAACTAACGGGCCTACATCCGTCCTTCTTTCCTTCCTGCCTGCCTGCCTTCCCTCCTCTCTCCTTCACCTTCCCTTCATCCTTCCTTCTTTCTTTCCCTTCTCATTCTCCTCTTCTTCTTCAAAGAGACTAAATGGAAATAAAGCTGAAGGTTCCTGCAGGTGCTCTGGGCACTAGGGCAAAACCTCCAGAGATCCATGCGGGAACACAGATCCCACCTTCTCCACAAGATTTCACCCCAAGTACAGTCACCCTCCCTAGGATGAACAAAAGTAGTAAAGGGATGGAGGAAACATTTACTGAGCACTTACTGAATGCCAAGTGTGCTCACAGCCTATGAGGCTGGCCTGGTGCTTCCTGTCCACAGAGCTAAGGCTGAGAACATGGGTCAAGAGAGGTACTGGTGGAGATGGGGCTCGAACTGCTGGTTTCTGGCCCCAGAGCTCATGCCTTTGCCCTCCAGCAGCAACATAAATGGAATTCCCCAAAGAGGCTCGTTCTGAAAACTGATGACCTTTGCCAAAAAGCTACAATTAAAAGAATCCACATATGTTCACACAAGAAATGCTAAACAAAGATATACAACTACATGTCATAATATGAATGAATCCTGTGCATAATGAGGCTGGCTCGTACCAGCTCCTAAGAGCTGACTATGAAATATTTTGGAATTTTCCAAGCTGATTCTTAAATCATTAGTGGCTCGAAATTAGTGGCTCATGGAAGAAAGAGTGTTATTTCTTCCGTGCCACTTTTTCTTTTAAAAATTCTTTTTAAAGAGGAATTTCACCCAGTCTAGGGTGTTCAGATGTTCTGTAACCTCTCCCTGCTGGCACGTCCAGCCACATCCTCTAACAGTGCCCCACATCCCATCTCCTTCAGCAGAAACTGTTCTCCTCCATGAGCCGGCAAATGCAGCTTCCTCCATCCCACCCTCACCCTCCCACAATCCCAGCTCAGACGTTGCTTCTCACCTCTCCATTACACCTTTCCAACATCTGTGCCCCGTCATCCTCCTCTGTCAGAGGGTGGCTCCCTCTACAGTCTCTCCCAGAACCTGTCCCACTGAACTGGACCCTGATGCCACCCATGCTTCTTTGCATCTCTCTCTCCCAATGACAGTGAACTGTTGGATCAGGGACCACGTCTCCTTTTCCATCTTCAAGCATCTACCGTCTTTCTTGCATACGGCAACCCCACTATTTTTATTGAATGACTTGTTTCTGTCTCTGCTAATTCAAGTGTGCCAGGTATGCGCTGGCTGTGAACTTGCTGGTTGCGTTCCTTTAAGAAATGCCCAGTAGATTTGCTGACATAAAGTGGTTTGTGTAGAAATAGCAGCCTTGTTAATCAACATGTGCAGATGCTAATCTTACCTAAGCCCAGTAGAGTAGAGCATTTCTCAACATGGATTTCTAAGAAGAAAGCTACAGTGAAGGTTCAGATTATAAGATCTGCTAACAGAAGCCAGTCACAGTTGTAAACATCAGTATAATTGGTGCATGGTCTATGGAACACAGCCCCACTGGGGGTGCTTTTGTTGTGTTTGGAGTTTGATCACATTAATAAAATTAAGACTCCAGCACTGGAATCTAGTACATGTTAGATAAAATAAGCAAGTTTCTTAACATTAAAAACATGATGCCAAAATCCCAGCTCACAGGAAGATGAATTACACATACTCTTCCCTGTTCTTCCTGCTGAATCCAACAAAAAACCTGGACATTAAGTGTAACGTTAAGAGACAGAATGAGAAACTCTGAAAGGTGGAGAGGAGGTGGTAAGCTAGGGAACTCAAAATCCGAGTAACAAAACGATGAGTCCTTGGAGTTGACCCCACCCATGCCTGGCGTTAAAGAAGCCAGCCAACTGGAAACACCAATGGACACACACAAAAGCAACCCCAACAAGAGCCTGCTCTGTCTAGCCAAAGGACAGGAAGAATCAGTCTAGCAAGACAGAATACCGTTAAGACAATAACTACCCAACTCTAACCAAATACTATAGAAAAAAAGGTGGCCCCACCCCTACCCTAATGAAGAGACTAGACTTCTACCCTCCCTAGGCTAGAAGGAGGCGCCCCAACGCCCTGTTAGCATGGTGTCAGAGAAGAGTGAGTAGAGAGCAGGGATGCTCATCTTCACTGAGCAGCACCCCTACCACCTCCTGGAGACCAGGTATCAGTGGAGGCCACCTGGGAAGGCTGGATTCCCTCCCTGCTTCAGTAGTCCCAGAGAGTGGTGTCAGGACTTCTACCAGAGCCTGGCAGTAATGAGGCCAGGGCCTCCCCTAGCACCTATGACATCATTCCAGCTCTCAGAGTCCTTGTATCATTGTCTGTTGAAGAATTTCCAGTGCGTCTCATTATATTTAGAGGTGAAGAACAGGGGAGAGTGAGTATACGCCATCTTGTTCTGGAACTGAAGAGCTAGCATCTATTTTGATGCTCACTCTGTGCAAGGCACTGCCTCTGCTTCCACAGCTAACCAGACAGAAGCAGATCCCCATGTAATTTCTGAATGCCTAGACCATGCAGATGGGTTGCTTCTACTATAAGGCTGTCTGTGTTTCTCAGTGGAACCCTTGAGAAAGATCAAGGATCAGTGGAGCCCCAAAAGTGAATACTCCTTTAATCCACAGTTCCAAGGTGGCCTTTGTTTTCATCACAGGATGAAGTTTTCTCTGTATTACCCAGTCACTAAAGGGATCAAAACTGGGAGGCTCCCCGCTTGGCACTGCCCTCCATTCCTTGCTTTACTTCTGTCTCCTGTCCTTCCAGCTCAGTAAGCCCACTTTTACAGCCCTCCTCCCTCCTGCCTTGCTGTCAGCCTGCTACTTGTCCCTCTGACTTTGGGGGACCTACTTTTGGAAGGCTCTTCCTTTCAATCCTTACTGAGGATTTGCTGAGGGTCAGGGAAATTATGTAGCCGAGATCATTTGTATTGTATCTAAATTAAGAGAAAATTAACTCTGAGGAGCACTTAACAAACCTGTGTGTTACCAGCCAGAGCTTGGGTACTTGGTTTTGATAATATTGTGGCAGCTCTGTGGCTGTTTTCACCACATCCTTGTTGTTGGGTGTGTTCCAGATGATCCAGGCTGCTCGAAAAGGGGTCTCTAAATAAATGAAGCGTTTTTGCATTTGTTTGGTAAACACCCCTCACCCCATACAATACCTAACAGTTTCAAGCTCATGACTAAGGCCCCGTAAGTCTTTTTTGGGTAATGTACACAAAAGTGAAGATATATTTTTTTCTACTTTTCTATTACAAGAAAACAGCTGAAAGGATATTTTACTACTCTCTCCAAAAGAAATCGTTTCTGTGCCAAACTCAAACATGAGACAGTTCAACCCAAAATAACATCTGACATTGCCACGGGTACCTTAATTATAGCTCATCTACAAGAAAACTGTTTGAAGGCAAAAGGGGGTTTTCAGTTGACTTTGGTTGGAAATTAAATCCAATTATAACGAGCATTAACTATGGACAGGATAACACCATTTCCAACATGTAGAGCACTCCTATCCTGGACCCAGATTTTAATGACGAGGCTCTGTGCCAGGGGCCTTCCATCACCCAGAAGAAACCTGGAAGGCTACACCGCAGGCCCTCGAAGTAGGCATAACTGGTAAACGGACATGTGTGACTTAACAGGACAAAAATAACAGACCACCAAATACTTGTAAACTCACTTGTTTGGACCCAACGTGGGTCCCTGAAATAATCACGTACCGATTTCCCAGAGCCCTTTGGCTGAGGTTATGAAATCTTTATTAATGGCACACAGATCGGGACTGGACAAACCTCCTGTTTGTCTCCCTCTGATGCACGATAAAAAAAAGTGTTCCTTAGATGAGTCGGCAGCCCCTTCCAAACACACTAATGAACAAAGCCTGAGCTGTCCAGATGATCATCTGACCCCTTTCCCACCCTGCCCCCAAATGAGGTGGGCAACTACATCATCCTGAGGCCCCATGACAACTGCCTGGGCTCATCCCGGTCTCTGTCTCCAGGGCTCCAAAAAGGACGCTTCTTAAGGAAATGGGCTCTCAGGCACTGTCAGTTCCATGGACTCTGTCCTTCCATGGTATATGTGGCCTGGCACCAGCCTGAGCAGTGACTGTGGTCCAACAGCTTTGGTGTCTGGCAGCGTGTGAGTGTGTATACGTGTGAGTTTGTGTGTGTGTGAGTGCACATAGATTGTTGCCAAACAGGAATACCTTTGCAGGCACTTTTTTCCTGACCAGCTCTCAGGACTCTAAACAGTCTCTTAAAAGTGCCCCAACATCTGATCTGATCCATCCAGTTCCTCCTCCTCGTGCCAACCAGATGGGTTCTTCTGAAACCCCCAAACCAAGGAGGGCTGCATGTCGCCTCATCAGAAGAGTCTGGGGACTCACTGCCTCCCTGTCTAGAATGGGGGGTCTGGACCCACCATCTACCCTCACTGCCACACTCCTCTCTCCCTTTACAATACTCAGAAAACACCCATTACCTTTCAAGACTCAGTTAAGTCTCCTATCCTCTATAAAACTTTCCCCAACCTGTCCATCCACCTCCCCACCTCAGCAAGCAGAAATGATACACCATATATTTTTGTAATTATTATAGCCTTACACGCAGGTCTTTCACTAGTGAATGAAATAGAGAAAATACGATCCTGAAAAGTATCTTTGTATGCCCAGCCTTTCACCCAAATACCTGGCACATAACACTCACCAAATGTTTGACAAGCTAATGAATGCATCTTTCAGCTGGCAAAGAATTCCAAATCCTTTCTGGAATGAAAGATACATTCAAAAGAAAAGTGCTTGAGCCCAAGGAGACCTGCCACATCAGGGAATTGCCAGCTGGGACTTCCAAAGAGCAGAGAGATGTGCCTTCCCACCATGTGACTACCAACCATACAGAGAGAGGGTGCTCATGGCCGGCAAAAACCAGAAGAGAAAGGCCCAGAGCCATGGCCAGCTTCTCCTTTCAACCTGCCCTAGCATGGGGGAGTGGGACGCTAGGAGAGGCAGAAGGAAGAGGAGGGCAAGAGTAGATCTTGCCTGTACCCTTGCCCAGTGATGGTCCCCAAAGCCTGAGCCAGGGCCGTACTGCAGGAAGGGACACATGGAGAGCATTTTCTCATCTCGCTTCTTTCCTGACCCTCTCTCCTTGGTCCTCGGGCTCTTGCACCCTTATAACACTTACTCTCAGAAAAGTGTCTGACAATAAACTAGCCAGAGCATGCGTACCGCCTTCTGTCTCATCCCAGATCTCTAGAGATGAAAATAAGGTATGCTTTATAAAAGAAAACAATTCCCATCTGTGCTAGATAACCAGAAGGGGCAGGGGTGCTAAGAAATGAGATCAGAGACCACATGGAGAGTGGGCCTGCTCACCCCACACACCCCCATCACTAGATTATAGCACACCTATCCCCACCACAACCCCATCACTAGATTATAGCACCGAAGATACAGCATTCAAGACAAAACGCAAAAACACATCCACAAAGGAATGAGTATTTAAAGAGAATGATCATCCAGAAAAAGCTCTGAACTCATGAGTGGAAGAATAAATTCTCCAGAAAAAGAATTCAGATGAAGCAGAAGAAGACCCAAAAGGAAATGTAATTAATTTTATGGCAATTGTATATACATATTCTTCCACAGATAGAAATTTTTTTAATTTTAAGTAAAAACTACCAAAAAGAGCACAAGTGAAATCTTTCAGATACAAGACAAATGAGCTTTATTAAAGGGGCAACAGGACAGAAAATTTTGTACCCAACCAAACTATCTTTCAGATGTGAAGGGGGAACTAATTCCAGTTACATCATGGCAAACTGGATTGCTGTTCCCAGTTCTTCACTCCCTTTCTTGGCTCTGGTGCCTTGAAGTACCTCCCAGCACAGAAAGAGGAAGGAATAGCTCCCACCCCATTGGCTTTGGGCTTAGCCATGTGACTTGCTTTGACCAATGGCAGGTAAGCAAAAACTTGGGCTGTGTTTGCATGCTGCAGCACAGCCTCTCAAGCTCCTCCAGTTTGCCATGGAAACAGTACACTCCAGGGAGCTGCTTCTCCCAGAATAAAATACATGGAGCAGATCCAAATCCAACTCACAGCTGGGGCCAAGCCCAGCCAAGCCTAACCAAAAGGAGCCAAACCCAGCTAAGCCACAGACCCACAAGCAAGCAAAATATATGTTTGTCACTGTAAGTCACAAGACCATGGGTAAATTGTTATGGAGCATTAATGCAGCAACATGTAATTAATAGAAAAACACAGAAAGTTTACTGAATTATTGAGGCCCCTTTTCTGAAAGAATTACCAGAGGATATCCTTTAGCAAATTACAGTACAATTCAAGAGGCAAGGAACAACAACAACAACAAAAAGTAGTAAGAAAAGAATAAAATAGGGGTGCCTGGGTGGCTCAGTGGGTTAAGCCTCTGCCTTTGGCTCAGATCATGATCTCAGGGTCCTGGGATGGAGCCCCACATCGGGCTCTCTGCTCAGCTGGGGGCATGCTTTTTCTTCTCCTTCTGTCCTGCCCCCTGGCTTGTGCTCACACGCATGCGCACGCATGTGCTCTCTCTCTCTCTCTCTCTAATACATACTTTTTTTAAAAAGTTAAGAAGAAAATATATAATTAATTATATAGATATTGGTTATAAGAAAAAATTAACAATAATCTTATTAAAATTTATTTATTCATTTTAATAGAGAGCATAAGCAGGAGGAGGGGCCGAGGAAGAAGGGGAGAGAATTCTAAGCAGATGCCCCACTGAGCATGAGGCCAGACTTGGGGCTTGATCCCTCAACACTAAGATCACGACCTGAGCCAAAATCAAAAGCTGGACACTCAACCAACTGTGCTACCCAGGTGCCCCAAAATTAATAATAATCTTGATGACCGTTCCAGATGATCTCCAGTTGAGCAGTGGTGATGGCAGGGAAGGAAATTAAGGTTCTCAGCTTGTTTAAATGGTATCAGAGAGCATGAGGAATGTGGATGCACTCAAATCAACAATGATTGGGGAAGAATAACTGTCAATGTGTATATTAAAGTTTTAAGGGTAATTACTGGAGAAATGTAGAATTGAGATGTATTACTTTCAATCTATTAGAATAAAAAGCAAGAAAAATGAAGACAATAATCCAACAAAAGGCAAGAATTTTTTTTTTTTTTAATTAAAAAAGACAACAGGCAGGGGCGCCTGGGTGGCTCAGTGGATTAAGCCTCTGGCTTTGGCTCAGGTCATGATCTCAGGGTCCTGGGATCAAGCCCCGCATCAGGTTCTCTGCTCAGCGGGGAGTCTGCTTCTCCCTCTCTCTCTGCCTGCCTCTCTGCCTACTTGTGATCTCTCTTTTTGTCAAATAAATAAATAAAATCTTAAAAAAAAAAAAAGAAAACAGGCAACATTTTGCAGATAAGACACAGGATAATATGGCAGGAATAAATTCAAATACATCACTAATCAGTAAAAAGTCAAGGTTAAATTCTTCCATAAAAGCAGAAATTCTAAAAATTAAAGGACACTCCTAAAACATAATA
The DNA here is from genome assembly GCF_002288905.1 of Enhydra lutris kenyoni. NCBI lineage: Eukaryota > Metazoa > Chordata > Mammalia > Carnivora > Mustelidae > Enhydra > Enhydra lutris. Next base: position 11,205,716 of record NW_019154143.1, read on the forward strand.
ATGCAGAAAGGACAAAAAGAAAAAAAAAATAGCAGGCAAACACTAATAGATACTGAATCAATATCATTTCCAGACGGTAGAATTCCAAGATGAAAGCACTAAAGAAGACAAAGAAAAAATATATTGAATAAAAAGTGGAATCTATATAACAGTCATCAACCTTGATGGACCTGAACACTAATTCCAAAATACTGGATACAGAGACTGACAGAAAGGCAAGAAATGGACACATCCCCCTCACAATGAATACACGCCTCTTCCAAAACTTAACAGATGAAGTTGACCCCAAAAAGGGAGGATCTAGAAGATACAAATAATGTAATAAATGGGACGGATTTAATAGAGAGCTCTGTATCCCACAAGCAGAAAATACACATTCATTTCAAACACACGAAACCCTCACAAAAACTGGCCACTACCGGCTTCAAAGATAATCTCAACAGGTTCTCAAAGCAGAAATCTCATAGGGCCCCTTCACTGAACACAATTTCTAAAAATATAAATGAATGGCAAAAGAATAGCCAAAAACCCAATTCATCTGAGAACTTTAAAACCAGCTGAGAAAAACAGACACAGCAAATCATTCCCCCTCTCCACCTAGACTGCTACTCGCGACATCTCCCACTGCTGAGTGCTCTTTCTCTGCATGCATGGCTCTTTTTCCCTCTGAGCACGTCTGTCTCTTGGGATTTGCTTAGATGACTGTGTATGAATGTTTTTAGGCAACAACTCTGCTTGTCATCCAGTATGCTGGTTCTTAATTGAGAATTGTGGTCAGAGGCAATGTGGGTAGGAGTATTCTTGGCTTATCTTCATAGTACTGAAATTTTATGGAAGTAACTGGCTGTGCAGGACCTAAGAGAAGCTTTTCATATTCTTTTGCTCTTAAAATCAGTATCTTTTTACATTATGCTTTCTATATGACCCTTTTTTGTACATTCAAAAATATTTCACTAAATAAGACTGCTGCTTTTGCTACTTTTTTTTTCTTCTTTTTTTTTTTTTTTTTACTTTTTTCTTCTCCTTTTTTTTTTTCTTTGTTTTTCACAAACCCTTGTGTCGAGGGCTGGCTTTCAATAGATCACAGCGAGGGAGCTGCTCTGCTACGTACGAAACCCCAAGCTACTTTTTCTAAAAGGGTCTTCAAGTAAGTAAAAAACATGTATTACAGGTAGAGGAAAAATGTGCCTTGAATGTGCATCTTTCCTCTCACACTCAACCTGTAAACAACAAACATAATTTATTTTAAAACCTGTATCCTCTCTCTCCTTAGATCTAAAATGCTGTTGAATATGAGACCTTTGAGGAGAGAGTGTGCTCATCAGAACTTAGGATATCCTGCAGTAGGCCACATATGGTAAAGGTACAATAAATTTTCTAATTTTACACCTACAACAGGGAGATATGGTCACTAAAAAATAAAAATATATATGTAGGACTTATTGTACTCTTCCTTCATCAAGCTGTTTGCTGTGGTTTTCAAGATCAGAATGTAACTCAAAAAAAATGAATGTTTCTGGTAGTAATATATTAGTTCAAAACATGTATATGATACAAGTAAATAAATATTAAAAAACAAATTTCAAACAGAACTGTGAAGTACTTTAAAACAAGCACAAGGCAGTGCATATCAAAACCTATAAACTGCAGTCTGAGAGGTATTCTGAAAAAGTTTTATAGTCTTTAAGGCAAATATCAGGAAAAAAATTTTAATGAAATGGATCCACTGAGCATTCAACCCAAGAAGCGAAACAAAAACAAAAACAAACAAAGAAAATCAAAGTAGCCAAGGAAGAAATGCAGAATTAATAAATACAAAAGCATAGATAAACATTTGCCCAAGGAAGCAAAGTTTCGTTTCTTGAAAGCTACAATAGCTAGATAAATAAAGGAGTCAAGAATTTAGAATTTAGGTGTGTGTGAGTGAGGGTGTTGCGTAGGTGAGTAAATATGAGAATCTCAAATTAGGGGGAAATCAAACGCTATTGGGTCGATCAATAAAATTTATTGAAACAAAATTAAGTTTCGATACTTGACTCACACCCTACACACAAAAATAAATTCCAAATGAATCAAAGATAAAAACATAAAACAAATATAATACAAGCATTACAAAAAATATAACATTTTTTAAATTTAGGGTACAGTAGAAATAAAAAGCAAAGGCTACAAAGAAAAAGACTGTATATATTTCTCAATCATTTACAGTGCCCAGAAAAATATAGTTTAAAAACAACAGAAGAGATCGACATATTTGCAGTATGCCTAACAGAGAATTAGCATCCAGAATTATAAAAAATTTAACAAAAGTAACAACCCTTCTTTTTTTTCTACACTAGGAGTGTCATAAACAGCTCCATGATTTCATCATTCATTCTCCTAGCTTCCTGCACAGACTTGGTATGTACTACTGGAAATACACCTTCCACAACCCACAGCGTAAGTCACCTGACTCCAATATGTTGATAGAAAATGAATGGTCATGGAGAGTTAGAGGAACAGTCGTCCAGAGAGAGACACAGATCTCACCACACATAACTTCTTCTAAAATGATTTTGTTTTGTGTTCCAAGTGCTTCCTGCTCGTTTAGAACACAGTCTCTGCAGATTCCTTTACTGTATAGCTAGATGAAATTAATGTCCCATATGAGAAGCCGTTCTGATTTCTACATAATGCAAGCTGATATTGACAGGCTCTTGTCATTATGAGAGCTAAAAAAGTTTTATATAATTTGTTATAGTTAGCTTGCATTAGTATCCAAAATATATTAAGAACTGATATAACTCAATATCAAGAACCAAGAAACAAATAATCCAGTTAAAAATGGGCAGGAGGCATGAACAGACACTCCTCTAAAGAAGACATCCAGATGGCCAACAGACACACGAAAAGATGCTCCACATCACTCACCATCAGAGAAATGCACATCAAAATACAATGAGATACCACCTCACACTTGTCAGAATGGCTAAAATCAAAAACACAAAAAACAACAGGTGTGGACAAGGATGTGGAGAAAAAGGAACACTCATGCCCTGCTAGTAGGAATGGGAACTGGTGCAGGCAATCTGGAAAACAGTATGAAACCTCCTCATAAAATTCAAAAGAGAACTACCCTATGATCCAAGAAGATATTTAGATATTTACCCCCAAAAAACAAAACAAAACAAAAACTCAAAAGAAGAACAGATTTTTTTCCCTTATGATAAGAACTCCTGAAATCTACTCTCTTAACTTTTGTATATGTGTTACAGCAAGGTAACAACCCACCCCCCCGCCTTTTTTTTTCAACAGGAGGAGGTAGATAGGCAACCTACAAAAGCAGAAATACAAGCAGGCACTGAGTATAAAAAAGGACGTCAGCCTCACTAGTCTCTGCACCAAGACCTATCACCTCCACTTGGCGGTGGGGAAGAGAGAAGGCAAAGAAAAGCACAGACTCTTTACTTGTACCTTTTTAGGATGTCTACAAAGTAGCCATAGAGAAAAAGAACTTCGGTGTGCTAAAAGGAGACATTATCCAAGGATCTTTCCCCAAAAATCTGCATTGTGACTTAAAGGGCCCCTTTGATCTGATGCAAGTTAGGCCTCCAAATTTCTGGAACTTTGACAGCAGCACAAACTCTTTCATGTGGCCGTCTGCATCACAAATACAATCACACTTTGTTTTCCTCTTGGGATCACACTTTCAGCAGAGAGTCTTATGTGTAATTATTCTTAAAAACCTCCCCACGTGTAAATCAGGCCACAATGTTTTCATGCAAAAATCACCCAGTCCTTCTTCCCAGAGTTGCAACATGAAACCTAGTCAACGTCTTAGAAACCATAGACCCAGGCTTGCCCACGTAAGCACCACTCCCAGGGGCCCAAGCCCGCTGAGCCCTGGTGGAGTGCGTTCAACCGCACAAGACATTAAGAACTAAACAGGAGCGGCCAAACTAATAGCTCACAATGAAGAGAACATCAGTGGACATGGGCCAGCCCAGGGGACAACGGACAGTTAAAAAGTACTCAGCACCAGCCACAAGGCATGTAGGGGCATGACAGCCTGTCCTAGAGACCAGTCCTCACCTTTAGCAAGTCCTGCACTTAACCATCCGATTTGGTTTTAACTGCGGTTAAAATACACAGAACATTTGCCTTCTTAACCATTTCTGTGGGTTCTATTCTACAGCGTGAAGCACATTCATGTTGTTGCGCCACATCCCCCCTCCGTCCGCCCAGAGAACTCGTTCCACCGTCCCAACTGAAACTCTGTACCCATTAAACACTCATTCCCTGTGTCCCCACCCTCAGCCCCTGGCAACATGGGTCCACTTCTGTCTTTAAGAATCTGACTGTTCCAGGCAGCAAGCACTTCTCAAACAGAATTATATAGGAGCTCTCTCTTTTTCTGACTGTCTTATTGATCACCTCAAGATTCATCTACATTGTAGCATGTGTCAGAATTTCTTTCCTTTTTAAGGCTGAATAATATTCCATTCTATGTATATAAAACATTTTGGTTATTCATTCATCTGTGGATAGACCTTTAGGTTGCTTCTACCATTTGCTTATTACAAACATCATCCCAGGCCTTTTCTAAAGGCATCTAGAAGATTCCACAGTGAGGTACTGCAAAGTCCTGCAGTGAGCCTTATTTTCCCAAAATTAGCCTCATGTCTAACCTAAATCCTTTGTGCTGTATCTTAATGTCATCTCTTCCTTGTGCTCAATGAAGGTTCTGCCTTGCCCCCCTCCCACAAGCTGGAGGACTTCTCACAACACCCTTCATCCTGCTACACCTTGGTTTTCTCACAGGCCGAGGGGGGAATCTGTGCAAGGTGTGCAGCATGTGCAGTGCGCTGGCCCTGAGCCTGACGCTTAGCAAGAGTGCAGTGCTGGCCGCACTTTGAAATCAGCCTGCTCTGTAGATTTACAATTTGTCCATCTTCTATACTCAATCTCAAACTCCTCTAGATGACTCATATTTCCTAATCAAGTCCTGTGTGTGTGTCTGTGTGTCCAATGAGTCAACTTTCACACACGGAGATGCCAGCTGAGCGACCTGCACATCCTTCCAGATGGCTCAGGGCTGAGCACTGGAGGCCATGCCACAAGAAGCAGCTCAGGGATGCATCCCTGCAGCCACCTGGGGCTGGGTTCTAGACCCACATCTCTTTGCCTCTCACCACCTAAACATCCAGAAACACGCTCTTGGCTGGTGCCAAAGTGAAGGCCCTAAGCCAGCTCCCCACACAGACTTCCCTTGAGGGCAAGGTTTTCCACATGCTGAGGTGGCCCTTGAACCCAGATCATTTCAGCTAACCTCAGATTTTTCCAGGTTCCTGCAGACAGCCCTCCCCTCAACTACTCCTACTTCTGGCTGTGTTTGTTCCTTTTTACAGTCAAGAAATAAAAAATGCAATCTCTTCTCAGCCCAGAATAGCCTGCACAATCCCATCTCTGGCAAATTTGTTTCTGTGTTCAATCTAGTCATGCAGTTGGTGCCCCGATGTGCCAGCCCTGTGCTGGGGGCAGATGCAGGCTCGTGTCCATCAGTGGCCTCTCTTGCCTCACAGCCAGGATCTTACCTCCTCGTCTAGGGCCTTCCTGCAGGGAACGCTGATGGCGGTTCCCCTACTGTCATAAGCAAGGGGCACAGGACCTCCCCTGCCAGCAGCCTCAGTGTCAGGAACCCTACCTGCTTCAGAAGTCTCTTCCTACAGTCATTTGCAAGATGGAAATACTAGTGGGAAGTACCAGAAGCTTACTTAATACGGGGACATGTGCTATCAAACTGATTTTGTTCTGGAGAATGAAATCATGGGAGAGACTGACCTGGGCATGGGGGCAAACAAACCTGGGTTCAAATTTTAGCTCCTCCACTTACTAGCAGTAGGATGGTCATCCCTGAGTGGCTGCCCAGTCACACCACCTCCGCCAGGGACTAAGGGCTTGATGACCCTGGCCATAGCTGACAGAACCTGAGGAGAAATAGCTGGCCAATCCCCTTCACAGACTAAGAGCCAACCAGTGGCAAACCCTCTTTTTCACTGTATGTACTGTTCTTGTTTTGAACTAGGGATTCCAGTACAAGCCCAAGCTTTATCTGCTCCTGAATCCAGATTCAGAAATGTCTAAACACTTCACATATACCTGTTAAGCACTTGACCACCAGGTCCCTCTCCTAGAACACACAGTGACTGACAGAGCTCCCAGACAGGGGCCTGCTGGACCTCAGTCCTGCTCCCAGCACCATTCAAGCCAGAAGGCCTGTCAATGTGCGACTAGGGTCCCCGGGACTCTCGACACCTACTCCTGCCGAGGCCTGCTTGTTTCAGATTTTCCCAGGAATCTAGAAATGAGCCCCACAGCCCTCCGTAAACCCTGTTTATTGCCAGAGCTATCACAGCCTTAACTGATGTACTGTGTGATCTTGGGCCAAGCATATTAGCTTGTGTGAGTGTAGACAGGCTGTGAAGTGGAGTAGACAACGCACCCAACACAAGGTTGGCCCTAAGCAGAACCACCATAAAGAAGAACCATGCTCCCTGACTCATCAGACGCAGGTCGGAAGGGCAGCCGGAGTGACGGGAGCATGGTGAGAGATGCAGAATGGCCAAGCTGAAGGGACGGGCAACAGAGAGGGTGGAAGCCTGAGACCAGCTTTACTCACTGCCCACTTCCGCTCCAGACCACTGTCCCTGATCCCCATCCCTGCATTCCACACCCCAACACATGCCCCAACATGATCTATTCTGATGATTTCAGAAGCCCCTGATCACAGGGTGTCTGTGCTCCTTAGCATGCTGAGTCCTGTGGGCAGCTACTTCCTTTAAATGCCCCGACTGAAGATGATGACTATGATGGCACGGTAGGAGAATCATGGTCCCCACAAAGGTATTCACCTCTTAATTCCCAGAACCTTGGATGTGACAAAATCAAAGAATGCAGAAGGATTTAAGGTTGTTAATCAGATGATAAGGGAGATCATCCTGGATTATCCAGTTGGACCTGATACAGTCACACGAGCTCTTAAAAACAAGAGAGGGACCCAAAGAGTTGCTAGAGATGTGATGTAAGGACTCAACCCACCACTGCTGGCCTTGAGATGGAGGACAGTGTCACAAGCCAAGGAACTAGCAGCCTTTGGAAGCTGGAAATGGCCCTCAGTTTACAGCCAACAATAAAACAGGGGGCTCAGTCCTACAGCCATAAGGAACTGGGTTCTGTCAACAACCCAAAAGAACAAGGAAGCAGATTCTCCCCTAGAGCCTCCAGAAAGGAGCACAGTCCTGCCCACACTTTGATTTTCACTTGGTAAGACCCATGTCACACTTCTGATTCCAACTGTAAGAAAATAAACGTGTATCGCTTTAGGTCCCAGAGCCTGTGGTGGTGTGTTACATTAGCAACCGAAATGAATACAGCTGGTCCTGACTCATCGTGCAGGCCTGTGCACACTGCCCCCTATGCACGATCATGTTTAATCTCCACGACAGCCCTGGTAGTAACAGCTCCTGTCATCAGCTCCATCTTACAGAATGGGAGGAGAGAAGCTCTGTCCCTTTCCCAAGGTCACACATCCCCTGAGTGGGGAGTAGGGACTGGATTCTAAACTGATCAGACTTCAGAAGCTGTCCGCAAGCCACCGTGTAATTGTGCCTCTCTACGGACCAGGTCCATACAGAGCCACAAAAAAGTTGTTGGTTCCCTAAAGCGCACGCGTACATACATAAACATAAACACACACACACACACACATATGCACGCACGCACACACAGAGTAGAGACATCCTGGCCATCCTTTGCTTCTCCATGGTTGTGCTGACTGGCCCCAAGTACCTTTTGTATAGGAATGTCTTGCTATGTGGTCTGGTTATGTGATCATTCAGAACTTTTTGGTTTTAGGTTCTGGCAAACTTGACATAAACTAGCAGCTCCAACAGGAACCAGCACCACAACAGAGGTGGCCGTGCCCCTTAAAAAAGGGTTAAACCAAAATCCACTTCCCTGGCCCCCCCTCCCATGGGAGAGCTCAGCCACTGGCTTCCACAGGTCTTCTTAAAAATCCCTTCTTTAAGAAGCCAAGCAAACCATGCATAAATTTAAAATAAAAATCTTTGCTTAATGAAGGGGGAAATAAAAAAGTCTTTAATGGGTGGTGTGGTTTCTTTTACTATCTGAGGAAGATCGAGATGACAAACATCACAAAAATCATGATCTGACGCAAAGGAGGCACAATCTCTAACATTTCTTTGCCACTAATTCTCAGAATTCTGAAATGGATTAGCAATTATTATAATAAACCAGGGTTTTTCAGAGTGTTACCTACTGACTTGCAAAAGGGGTTTCACCCTATGTTAATTCCTCAATGACTTTTTGTTTTTCATATTTGGTGTCATTTCCTCCTTTTGCAGAGAGCAGTCATGACACAGCAACCATGACCCCGGGAGGGACCTTCGTTTCCTATGAAGACTCATACTTTGGCCCCACCAGATCGCTGTCCTTGGTCTCTAAAGGAAACATCTCTTTATTTAAAGAAGTAAATCTGCCAATTTTGTGAAATGTGGGCAATCCTGGGAACAAGGAAACTTTGAGTCCAGCAAATAACAAATTAGGAAAAAGTTCCTGAAAGAGTGTTACGGTTTTTCCATGACACCCCTGCTGCAACGTCAGCAGGGAACCGTGGGAGCATCAGAAGAAATGACTTTTGCACTTATGTGCTTCTTGGGATTCCTGAAGTAAAGAGAGAAATCAGTCTGACTTGTGATCATACACCTCCAGGACAGGAAGAAAGGAGAAAGTACATATGAAGTATGTCCCATGTCTCAGAGGCTGTAGAAAGACCAGCCATCACCAGAATTTGTCACTCTGCTCTGCCTATCACACGTACCCTCTTACTTATTCACAGCAGTGCTGTAAGCCCCCAATATGCAGATAGAGAAAGAGAGGCCCAGACAGAGTTAGTGGACCCTGAGGTCTAGATTTGAAGCCAAGAGCCAGATATAATCACATGTAGGTGCTGTTAGGATCCTTGTCACTGATTACCAAGGGTCACTCACAGGGACAGGGTAGACACGAGGTTGAAAACCATACTGTCATTGCCCCAAAGGAAACGAGTTTGAGGAAGGTGGATGTGGGTAACAGCTGCCACTGAGAGGGCTTCCTACTTGAGAAGTAAGTGACAGCCAGCCACTGGTTCACCCCAGGTAGGCTTAGCAGATGGGGCAGACAGGGTCTCACAGGCCGTCCAGGGACCAGAAGAAGGAAAATATGAGAAGCCGAAAGAGGAACTGGTGCTGCTGAGGGCTTCTAACAAGGGGCTGGGTGAGCTCTGCTGGGTGAGCAGACAAGGGCCACACCTGCACACAGCCCTCTCCCAAACAAGTAGGCCTTCCTCTGGCGCAGGATCTTATTTGCCTTCTGAGTATGAGGGGCCTGGTATCCAGAGCAGGAAAGCAGGGCACAGAGGGAAGGAGGAGGAGTGTAAGCAGAAGAGGGGAGCTGAGCCAAGCACGTTCCTCCCTTACCCCCTAAGTTAGCAACTCGCAAGCAAGGAAGAGCCAGTGAGCAGTTTGGGCTCCTTTCTTTTTTTTTTTTTTTCAAAGATTTTATTTATTTGACAGAGAGAGAGAAATCACAAATAGGCAGAGAGGCAGGCAGAGAGAGAGAGGGGAGGAAGCAGTCTCCCCGTGGAGCAGAGAGCCCGACGCAGGGCTCGATTCCAGGACCCCGGGATCATGACCTGAGCCGAAGGCAGAGGCTTTAACCCACTGAGCCACCCGGGCGCCCCTGGGCTCCTTTCTTTTAAAAGCAATCTCTTTCTGGTGGATCAGTCTGTTAAGCATCTGCCTTGGGCTCAGGTCATGATCCCAGGGTCCAGGGATCGAGTCCCAAGCAGGGAGCTGCTTCTCCCTATCCTTGCTTCTCCCTCTGCCTGCTGCTCCCCCTGCTTGTGTTCTATCTCTTCCACAAATAAATAAATAAAATCTTAAAAAAAAAAAAAAAGTAATCTCTCTCCCACCATCACTTATCAACTCCCTCTTTGGAAGAGGAAAGAAGTTGGGGTGCCTGTGTGGCTCAGGATGGTGGAGCTCCTGCTGTCACAGAAGAAACACAGTATCATCATTCTTCCCTTCCTGACCCACTGAGCACTCACCACAAACCAGGCCAGGCACTGGGGAGAGCAAGCAGGCAGCACATGGAGAGGGCCATGCAGCTATTGTGACACAGCACAGGTGTTGAATGCGAGCTGTGGGGGCACAGGAAATGTCTGACTGGGGCTGAAGCAGTCACCCAGCACCATCTCCTTACTCCCAGATCGTGGAGAAAACATTATAGATGAGGCAAGCCCTTGGATGAGCTGAGAAGCCACCAAGATGGTTGACTGCTGAGCTCCGTGCAGAGAGCTACTTCATTTTCAGATGACTGGCCCCACACCAGTGCCCTCCTGTACAAGAGAAGAAAAGGGCCCACACTTCAGGGACTTGCTCAGGAAAACAGGATGACCACCAGCTCGAAAGCCAAAGCCCACCTATCTGCATCTTGGCCTGATACTCAATTAGGTCTAATTCTTCCATCCATCCAACCATTCATTCGTTCACTGAAACATTTAGAGAAACACAGAGCACTAATTACATACAAGAACTGGACTTGACTCCTTACATCTCTAGAACTACAGGATATAATGTTCCCATGGAAATAAACTTCATTCGTGCTATTTCAAACTTACTAGTCGTTAGAAGTGTTGCAGTGCTTTTGTTACTCGGTGTATGTCTCTACTTTGACCTCAGTGTGATCACATCCCAGTGACAGGATCCAAGGGAGAACATGTGGAGCCCTGACAGCATCTTCCATGGTCTACCACAGTAAAATTACAGAAAACCAAAGACAAAAATGTCCTGAAAGCAGCCAGAGCGGAGAAGACATAGGATTTTCAAAGGCACAACAAAGAGGCCAATGGTGACTTTTCTAATGGAAACAAGGGAATGATTTTTTAAGTGCTAGGAATGAAATAGCTTACAACTAAGAATTCTATACCCAGTGAAATAGTTTTCAGAGCTCTAAACACAATAAATACACTTTCAGACCCCAAGTCCCTAAAACAGAAACCTGAGAGTGTTCATCAAAACAAAACCCACAATGAATGAAATACTGAAGGAAATTCTTCAGTGGAAGGAAAATGCTTCCCCCACAAAAAGAAAACAACAACAACAACAACAACACAGAAACAAAAAAGAGCAAGGAAAAAGGCATCCATGTCGGTAAATGTAAACAAATGCCTGAGGTGACATCCACAAAAATGGTTAAGTAAGAAACCTGAAAGTTTGCCCCTCCATAAAAGCAACCAAAAAACTGGTAAAATTTCTCAAAATTAACTTTTTCAGAACTCTGAAAATTAACCAAAGGCTTACAATAATCCAGGAAGCTTTTGGTTAAGAAAATCAACTAAATCTTATGAAGAAAAGAAATAAAAGGTATCCTACTGGAAAATAAGGAAAACTATCTCTATCTGCAGGTGACATGATCTTATATAAATCTTAAAGAATCAACAAAATCTATTAAAGCTAATGAACAAGTTCAGCAAAGTTATAGGATACACAGTTGATACTCAAAAATCATCTGTATTTTTATATACTAGCAATGAACAATTCAAAAATGAAATTAAGAAAATAATCCCATTTACAATAGTATTAAAAAGAAAAAAAACAAAAAAGCATAAAACTTGAACCTGGAAAACCATAATACTTTCTTGGACAAAATTAAAGATCTAAATTATAGAAAGATATCCCACATTCATGGATAGTAAGACCTAATGTTGCTAACACGGCAATACTCCCCAAGTTCATTTACAGATTCAATGTGATTCCTATTGAAATTCCAACTGCTTTTTTCCAGAAATAGACAAACGGATCCTCAAATTCATCGGGAATTACAAAAAGACCCTAAGTAGCCAACACAATCTTAAAAAGGACAAGTTTGGAAGGCTCACACTTCCAAATTTCAAAATCTACATAACCCTGCAAAAAGATACAGTAATCAAGATAGTGTGGTACTGGTACAGGAAGAGGCATACACACAGAAAGATCAATGGACTAGAATTGAGATTCCAGAAATAAACTCAACAATTCCAATAGCATTGTAAACCCAAATGAGAAAGGTAAAACAATAAAGTTTCTATAAGATTGCACAAAAAATGAAAAAGCAAACCACACAGCAGAAGAAAGTAGCTGTAGCAAATATATCTGGCAAAGGACTCCTATCAAGGACATATGAAGAAAATCTTACAATCAGATAAAGACTAACAACCCAACTTAAAAATTAAGCAAATAATATAAACAGACACTTCACAAAAGGTGGTATCCAAATGGCCAATACACACGTAAAAAGGCACAAAATCAAAGTTTTAATCATCAGAGAAATGCAAACTGAAGCCACAATGAGATACCTCAACACCCAGTCCAAAAGTAAACTAGTAGTACCAAGTGTTGGTGAGGACGTTCTCCAAAGGAAAGCTCATATACTGCTAGTGGGGATATAATTTGCTCAACCATCTGAACAACCATTAGGCAATATTCACTGACACTGAAAGTAAAGCACAACTTGTGGCCCATCAGTTCCAGTCTTCGACACGTACCCAACAGAGATGCCTCCATATATTCACCAAAAGATATGCTCATGGCACCATTATTCATGATAGCCCAAAACAGAAAAGAACGCAGGTAACCTTTGAAGGAGAATGAATGGATGAGTATACAGTGGCACTCCAGACAGCAACAGGAAAGACAGAACTGCCACTGTTGACAACACAGAGGAATCTCACTGAGCATTAAGCAAAAGAAACTAAGCTCAAAAGACCACATACTGCACGGTTCCAGTTCTCCAGAAGGTAATGAAACACGCAACACGAATCTGTTGTGAGGGAAGCTGGGAGGAGATAATGTTTGGGAGGAGACACGAAGGGAGCATATTGGGTGCCGGTAAGGCTCAACATCTCTCTCCAGGTGAGGGGCTGTGGCCCCTGCAGCAGTTTTGCACACTGCACTCATGGTTCCCCCCACAAGTTCTCCTTAAGCTGTGAGACTCGCCAGAAAAGCGCTGGAGAGGCCATCCAGACTCTGCTGGGAGGAGGGTGAGCAGAAGGCAGCGCAGGTGAGAGTGAGGCTGAGCAGAACCCACGAGCGAAGTCAGAAGGCAAGACCAAGATTCGCCTCTCATCAGCTGTGCCTGCAGGGACTTCAGGCCAGACCCACTGAGATGGGACAGCTGCTTCCCCAAGGATCAGAGTCAGACCATTTAGAAAGCCTGACTCCATCTACACGGAAAACTTTATCTCACTTGCCTCCTCCCTGTGGTTTTGAACCATATCCAACTCCTTTCTTTCTGATAGCACAAAAGGAAGGAATGTGCACACACAGAACTGATTCCAAGTGTCTCCGAGGATGACCGGGGGAAATACTAGACAGCTTTCAGAAGGCACGTGAGCCACACCAAAACCAGCCCCCCATTCTGCGGCTGCTTACGACCGCAACCTATTCAACAGCACTAAGGGGCACAGCTGAGTGTGGCCCATGTGTCAAGCGGTGTTCTCCACACTTTCTGTGTGTTATTAACTTGTGTAATCCCCCCCAGTAAGCTTAGGATGCATGGTTACCATAACTATCCCCGATTTACAGAGGAGAACATTGAGGTACAAAAATGTACGCACTATGCCAAGCTTCCACCACCAACTACTAGTGGACCTGGGGTCTGACCCACCTGCTTCATCACTACACTCTGCCACCTCCTGGTAACACAGGTCCACCCCACCCCTACAGATGCCCAAGCTCAGCTTCTGCACCACAGGGCTCATTTCTGGAGAAATGTTCCTCAGGGATTCCAAGCCAGCGCATTTAACCCAAGCCCAGAGGACAAAACGTATGGTCCAGAGGAAGATGTTGCAGCTCTCTCTGATTCCCCCTGGGGGTGTCATATTGCTAATAAAAGGCCTAATGTCACACTTCTTAAGGAAGTGACCACAAACACAAAATTTCACCACCTATAAGTGATGCTGTTTTCAAGAGGTGCACATTGGCTTTGGAAAGTTTTATTCGGTCCCAGCCACGGTCCCAGCCACATATACAACTGAATTGCCACCAGCCTTAGAAGAGGGTTTTCAGGGAGAACATCCTCAGACTGTGGTCAGCAGGTAAGAAGAATCGTTTGTGTTGGGTTTCTCACCACTACTCCAGGGGGTACCCATGGGATGGTGGTTCACTGGTCAGTGAGGCCACAGCCACTTGAAGTAGCTCGTAGAACACAGAACTGTCCCCTAACATCCTGTCAGGAAGCCCTCCTCCCTCCTCCTTCTCTGGAGCATTCTAGAACCGACCTTGGCTGGGGGTCGGGGGTGGGGGTCACGTGAGCATTCCTCCCAGCTTCTAAGCGCTGGTATGTGGGAACACACATGTAAAGTGGCCCAGGGATCCCCGCCTCAATCACCAGCCCTGAAACTGTTCCAAGCTGGGAGAGTCTGCATTCGGGGATAGCTGCTTCTTTTCCAAAAGAGACCTCAGTTTTACTGTTTATGGGGATTTCCAAGAGACCAGCTTTCAACAGTGGTAAAGAAATGAAAGCATAGTTTGGCACTGGTTCGACATCGGCTGCGCTGTGGTCGGTAATCCTATTAGTTTCTAGCGCACCCTCTATTAATGCCACTCCCAAGTCACCACAGTCACCCTTAATTTGCAACTAATGGAAACAACTTCCTCAAAATGCAGGGCCGCAAAGGGAATGGCTACTTTTTAATGCTACGCTGCAAGTCCTCAATGGCACTGGGGCAACGGGGAAATAAAAGGGGATAAAATGGTTGCTGAGTGTGTGGGGCTGGTGACGCTACACCTGCTGTGGAGGACATTACTGTCTCCAGATCACCTTCCCAGGGAAGGAACATGGGTCTCCACTGTCGGTGCACATTCATAGTCCTCTCCAGATCATGTCTACAAAACTCCACATCTCAACCACCGCAATACAAAGCTCTGTGTAAGTGACAATCACTGTCCAAAACAATGCAAGACGTAAAGCAAGTGTTCCCATTTCTAATACATGGTTCTATGGACCATGATACTCCATCCTGACGTACTCATACTGCTATGGGCTTTCCAAGCCCCTAATCTAGTTAGAGCCTGATGCCTGCATCCCGCACTGGGAGTGTTCTAGCTACCCTGACTCCTGAGCCATGAAAGGGAAGGCAAATCACATTCTCGTCTTTGCAAGTTGCTGCCCAAACCCCCTGCTCTGGTGTTGGAGACCAAGACACACATCCAGTTCTCAGGGCAACTGTGGAAACATAACCCAGAGAGTTAGGTATCTGCTTGGACTGCCTGCCCTCAGACAGCGTCCCTGAAGGCCCTGCCCTAGAAGCAGGGCAGTGGGGGCTCTGTGCACTCTGCCTCTGCCCAGCAGCCCAGGGAGTAGAGAGACCTCCTGAGCCTATTTCCAGCATCACTGATCACAGCTGGGTGACCTCAAAGAGGTGGCTCAGTCTCTGTGAACCTCCCTTTTCTCTCTATAAACCTGGCTAGTTAGATCAACTGACTGGGTTGTTGTGTGATTTAAAGAAATTAGCATAATGAGCCTCATTCAGTAATGAGCGCAGACACCACTCTTACCTGCTGGGGAGATATGGCCAGAACCTGCCTGGGGATGCATCTGTTAACAGCCCTGCACTGGTCCAACCCTTACCCTGCACTCCCACCTGCGCTCCCAGAGTCTCCAAAACGGGAAACCACAGTTCTGGTGTTTATTTCTGTTCAAAAATGATGTTTCAGTGATTCTTTGTCAATAAAGATGCAGCTAACTCTTAAGCTTCAGAAAAAGAACACGAGGCCCCAAACACGCACAGATGTGCTCTCTGCTGACCCCTGGCAGCAGCCCCAGGCCGATCTGCTTTAATCTGGGAGCACCCAGTGTCCTAGGGTGCCACTGCATGGCATCTGCTGTTTCTTCCTAAGTAGACACTGGCTGTCAGCCACAGACCTCCCTTTTGTCACTGGCCGTCTCTTTACACTGCCATCAACCTTTTGATCCTACTTTGCCCCACCTTTTGGAGAAGAAAAGTTCCATTTTTCTTTTTCTTTTTTTTTTTTTTAAGAAAGGAAAGAGAAGTTAGTCAACCTAAGAGAACGGTTTTGGGGTTTTTCCCAAAATCTGATCAACATATGACACAAAATATATAAAGTCGTTAGAGTTTTCTACCAGAAGAGGGGGGGGAAAAAATCTAAGGACGCAACTCACATAATTCTTAAAGGAATGTTTCAAGCCCCTCTCCTGCCTTGGGTCTTCAATTGATGAAGACGTTTACAAGTATTACTGAAGACGAAATTTCTTCAAAAAAAAAAGAAGAAGAAGAAGACGACACTGAGCTTTCCCCCTTTCTATTACTGCTTACCTACAGTGCCATGGATAAATCCCTCTCCCCAGAGTTGCTCTGGGATTTTATTATTAGGTTTTTAAGCTGCTACCAACTGCCACAGCGTGTGCTGCTAGGGTTACCACCGCACCAGCACTGGGCTCGGGCCCTCCCCAGTGCAGAGACGTTAGGGCCTGCCATCTCCAGGAAGGCACTCAGATTTCCACATGGTGTCAGCCAGCTTCGGCCCAGATCTTCACAGAGAGCCAGCAAGGACTACCATTTCTGGCTGGATTCATGTTTAATGTTGGCAAGAAGGTGGATAATGTCAGGGGACAGGGTCGGGGTACCACGTTGGGAAAACATGAGATGGAGAAATAAGCCACTCAAGAGGCAAAATTAGGAAAGACACGATCTTATTTTTGCAACCATCTGTGCGTTTAGCCTGCCTTCCCGTTGACCATCGAAGTGACACAATATTGCCATCTACTTAACAGGCAAGGAAACATACACGGTATGTGTGAGTCCCTGCTCCTTGCCTGCCACCTCGGTCTCCACAGCAAAGGATGACAACACATACAAGCAGTTTGCCCTCTGTTTTCTGAGTAAGGGTTAATAAAAGTAATGACTAAAAATTCCTCTGCCAAATCTGCAAAATGCAATCTCAGCCCCGAGACCAAATGGTTTCAATTCCCTGCTCCTTCTCCTCCCTCCTGCCTTCAAGATAATTCTGGCAGCCAAGCCATGCAGAGAGCAGGTTAACAATCTTTAGTGCTCGGTCCTCCCACGGCCAACAGACAAACCTGCTCTGTTTTTCTCGGGATAACCTTGCCGTGGTTCTCACTTCTGTTCTGTGTCACCTTCTCTGAATGTTTCTTTATTTTATTATCAGCTCAGGGCAAATGTCTAAATGGTTTCTTCTCAAAGAGCTGTCACTATGGCTCCCAAGTTACTATGGGACCACCCCTTATTCCTGGGCAGACAATGACCAGGACACCCAAGGCCAGCCCTGAGCCAGGCAGGGGAGGCAGTTTGCCTCTTATCCTAAAGACTGGGGGTCTCTCTCTCACGCTCCCTCTTTTTTTTTTTTTTTTTTTTAAAGCTTTCCTTATGTCTTATACCATACCAAGCCTGGTCTTTCCGTTGGGGCATCCTTACTTGAGTCTTCAGTTGTTAATGGAGCTGACTCCCCTTGAACTCTTCCTTAGCTTGCTCTCTCTTGTTTAGTGGACTCAGGCACAACCCAGCTCCCCAGTGACCAGAAGAGAGACCCTGGAAAAGTCTCTCAGTCTCTGAGGCTCAGTTTCCTCATCTGGCAAACAAGGATAATAAAGGTATTAATTCTTTTGAGTTGTTGCCAGGGAGAAATGAGACTGGGTGTGAAAAGTGCTGACACAGTCCTGGCATGTAGTAAATGCTCATGAAACAGTGTCACTGGTTGGGCGGGGTGGGGGGGAATCATTCATTTCATAGAGGAGAAAACCGGAAAACAAAAGAATAAATGCCATCTGGTTGAACCCTCTTAGCTTACAATGAGGAACCAGAGCCCAGAAATTGGACATTTGTTTCCCAAGGGTATTGGGTATGCCCAGGTGTGGCAGGGGTTGGGGCCGTACCTCCTTACACCCCTACCCTCTCTGTTGACCAGGCTGTGTGAAGGCTCCTTTGCCAAAAGTCTCAGCAGTGACACTGCCTGGGTAAGGATGAAGTGAGAGAAAACCTGGTGTGACCTGACACATACTTTTTGTCCAAGAGATGCTTCTCATCACAATTACAATTCAACTTCCTAAGAACGAAATGTGGCAACGTATTTTCAGAGCTCATGTCTCTTACTGAGAAACAGTGAGTGTAATCAGACAATTATAATAACTTAAGAAAGGCCATCAAGATCAAGCCCGTAGGCTATTGAGACAAGGTTATCGAGACAAGTCACTCACAGTGCTGGACGTGAGATGTTTACAGAAAGACCAAAAGCTCATGGAAACGGGTCCTTAAGTGCCCTTGCTCCCTAATCGGCAGTGAGGGCTATCTGAGTGCTGGTGATCATCTTCACCGACCTCAAATGATTTAGACTTTTTTTTTTATTTAGATTTTTAACCAAGACCCTCTCTCAAGACAACAAATTCCAAATATTGACCAAGTTATTTGTCCTAACTATACTTTTTTAGACCTTTCAGGACTATGGTGGAGAAACATCAACAAGGTGGTGTTGGCGTCGTCTGTACCCCAGGCCTCACCGCCACCACCTGAATCCTGCCATTTCCGGAGCTCCTGCAGTGCTGGGCGATACATAAAGCCTTCACCAGTCTTCTCTATCAAATATGGATAACAACCCTCACAGGCAGGTCCTGTTACCATCCTCACCTTACCAATAAAGACTGCCAGGTCCTGGGGGCACCTGGATGGCTCAGGTGGTTAAGCGTCTGCCTTAAGCTCAGGTCATCAATCCAGGGTCCCGGGATCGAGCCCCTTGTCAGGGCTCCCTACTCAGCGGGGAACCTGGTTTTCCCCCTCCCTTTGCCACTCCCCCTGCTTGTGCTCTCTCACTCTCCCTCACTCTCTCTCTGTCTATCAAATAAATATACAAAATGTTTTTAAAATGAAAAGATAAGACAAGACGGCCAGATTCAGAAAGCCCAGTGCCTTGCCTGGCACGTCATTAGAGCTAGAACTCTTGGCCCCATCTGCTATCCCCAGGGAGGGGCTGGAGATTGAGTCCAGTCTCATGCCAATGATTTAATCAGGTGTGCCTATATAACGAAATTCTAGACCGAACCTGATACGACAATGGGTCTCAAGGAGCTTCCTGGTTGTTGAGCACATGGACACCATGGGAGGATGGCACACTCTGATTCCCCTAGGATAGACACCTCTACCCCTGCCATTGCTGCCTTCTACCTCCCCACACCCACCACCCCCTCCCCGAACTTGCTGCCTTATGCATCTCATCATCTGGCTGATCACCTGTATCCTTTACAATGAAATGGTGTCTAAGTATAGCACTTTGCTGAGCAATGCAATGTGAGTCATTCTAGCAAATTACGGAACCGTGGAAACTCCCAAACCGTATCCAAGCTGGACAGAACTGTGAACAGCCTGGTGAGCTAGGACCAACACTGGTGTCTGAAATGGTGGGCAGTCCCATGGAACTGAGCCCTTGAACTTGTAGGGTCTGCATTAATTCTGGACATGCCCTCCAGCCTTCCTGACCCCTGGGTAAAGTGCCCCCATCCTGTGCCTGAGCATCTACTTCAAGAGCTTCTCTGATCATACACCTGTTTTTTGATGCAATAATCGCCACCACACACCTTCACACCGTCTCCAGCTCAGATACTTACTGGCTGTGTTCGACACGGTAGCACATGGTTAAGAGAGGGGTGTTAACTGGCTAAGGTTTGTGCTGAGGGGCAGACTAACACAACTTTGAAAGACTCATCATCAATAACGTGATGGGCAGAACACACGAGAATCTCTGTTCAGCAGCATGTGCGCTGACCATCACTGCTAGCATCATTATTCACAAACGTTTACTGGACTACCTTCAAGATGAGCACACACCAGTAATGGATTAGGGACACAGGAAGCCTGCTCCCATTTTGAAAGCTTAGTGTGCTCTGGACTCTTCCCTTCCGCTCTCACTGGTGTTACCCACACGTTGCTGATGCAGCCAGCAGGCCCCTTAAATCAAGTTCCCTTTCTCTCCTAAAACTAGAGGCCAGTGGTGGGAGATTTCATGTTCTTCCCACAAATCTGTTAGGAAAACACACAGCTTTATTTAAGACCTCTTTTTTTACTTTGAAACCCAGCATGAGATTCTCTATCTTGTTCTCCCAACTCAAGACAAAATATTCCCCATGTCCCTTATGCTCCCTCCATCTCCCCGACAAACTAACTGAAGGTCCCTCCAACAAAAATACGGCACTGCAAGTTTACATTTCCAAATGACTTTCACACATGTAGTCCTTTCTGTTTTCCTTCCAGAGCAGAAAAGCTATTGTGATCTCTCTTCTTAAATGTGAGAACACTGAAACCTCAGAAGTTACAGCAAGCCCTTCCTCTGCTTGGGCCGCGGTCATTTCCATGCATTTCCCCACTTGCTCCTTTCGACAGCCTAAGAAACCAGTGCTATCAGTGACCCAATTTACAGATGAGGAAACTGAGGTTCAAAGGAGCCAAAGAGATTCCCTGGGACCACACAGCGAGTGAGCAGCTGAGCCAGGCTTCTTACCCCCAAGAGCACAAAGCCACCTCCATGCATTCTTGGGCATCCATCTAGGGTGTAATTTCAGAGGGCAAGCCCCACCCTGCCTGGTTCCCTTGAGATAACACAACAGATCTTGACCCAGTGATGTGAGGTCACCTACACATCTGTAGCAGCTTCTTCTTTCCCCTGGCACCTTCCTACTAATATTCCTCCTTATGAGGTCGACAGAGTCAAGGTCAATGGGCAGCAAGCCCATTATTTTACTCACTCCTCAGTCTCCTGAACTTCTCCTCCTGTATCTCAAATCTCTCTCGGCCTTCTTGCTCTATTCCTTTCCCTGACTCTCCGGATGTGAGGATCACTCCTTCCCTGGCACCTCCCCATCCCTAAGGTCCAGCTCCTTCTTGCCCCTCTCCACTCAAGCTATACCACTGTCATCTCTTCAACCACCATCTCCAGGTGGAAACTGCAAGTCTCCAGGGGTCAGGCTAAGGCCTTCAATTTGTCATGTGTTTGGCCAAATCACTGGATTCATAACATGAACCCAATAAATATTTGTTTGAGTCAGAAACCCATAAACAGGAGTAACCAGTGGTTTAATTGAGTAAGGCACTAAAACCACTAATAGCCAAATAAGAACTGTCGCTATTCCAAGCAGGTGTTAAGCACTGAACATGATTTTATCTATTCAGTCCTCACCAAAATACTCAAGTAGATGCCATGATTATTCCCATTTTGCGATTGAGAGAAGCAAGATTTAGAGAGGTCAGGTGGTTTTCGTGAGATGTCATAACTAGTAAATAGTACAGCCATGACTCCAGCTAGGGTCTGACTCCAACCCCATGGCTCCTCTCTCCAGTAACTCAGTGTGACCTTGGTCAGTGCCTCTGCACTACCAGTACTCAAGGTCCCCTCTATGAAAGAAGGGAATTGAAAGAAGTAAGCTCCAAACTCTTTGCAACTCAAAAATGCTGAGGGTCTACTGGGGACGTGCATTCTGCCAAAGAAAATCAAAGAGTGGGAGATGGTGTTCATTTGGTGGGAGGGCAGGGTGGCTGAAGGAATGGAAGAGGAAAGAACAAACTTCTTTCCTTGGGGATAATCATTTCTAAGCCTTGCTTCACTTCAATTGTGAAAACCAGTATGTGGTTTTGGCCAGAGAAAACACCTGAGAGCAAGAGACCTGCTTTGAACCACAGATACAGCAGCTGGAACGTACCCATAGTTTCCCAACTGGGCCCCAACTCCAGGCCTGGCTGAGGCCTTGAACCACGAACCCTGTTGGCCTCTGGCATCCTTTCTGGAGCTCCTCCTGCCCTGCCTAAAGCTTCTTCTTTCCCTGACTTCCCAGCCAGCCTGTGGTTCCCAGGAGGCATGGGGAGCACCCCAGACCCTCTCACCTAGCACCTGCTTCTCTTTCCCCTAGGTTTTGGTGCTAGAGAAGCCACATCTGCCTCCTGCAGCTCTGAGAGTAATGTGGTCCCAGAGAGCCCATGGAAGGCAAAAGGTGGACCTAGGTTTGCATTTCTCTCCAGCAGAATGGAGACCAGAGTGTCCTAAGTCCGTTGAAGCTGCTATAACAGAATACCACAGACTGGGTGGTTTAAGCAACAAAAATGTATTTCTCACAGTTTGGGAACAGATCTGGTATCTGGTGAGAATATTCTCCCTGGTTTGCAGATGGCTGTATCCTTGCTATAGCCTCACATGATAGAAAGGGAGCAAAATCGTGTTTTGGTGTCTCTTCTAAAAAGGGCACTAACTCCATTCGTGAGGGCCCCACCCTCATGACCTAATCATCTTCCACAGGCCCCACCCCTTCATACCACGACATTGTGAGTTTAGGCCTTCACCGCAAGCATTTGGAGAGGACACAAACATCCAGTCCACAGCGAGGGGCAATCAGGTAACCGTTAGTGTCTACAGCCCTGACACTCAGCTTCTGAGTCAACCCAAAATCTGCCAGAGAAGGTGGAACGGACAGGACAAACCAGGAACCTCTTGGGGCCTCAGCCCTGATGGGAGCGAACCACAGACCCTCCCCAGACTGGCGACGAGGCCAGGGAGGCGTCAGAGAACTGCATGCCCGCAGCAACCCCAGAAGGTCACCCCTGCCACATCTCAGGTCTGGATTCATCCGCTAAAAAGCAAGGATTCTGTAGGCGGTACTAAGGCCAAGGACACCAAAGGCACACTTCCACAAATACTACTCACCTGTAGGGTAAGCAGGAACTGGCTTCTCAGGAGCATTGGTGCCTTTGAGCACAGCCCCGGCAACAGGCAGGGCTGGAGACTCCAATCTCCTCCACCCGCCTCTACGGCTGCGTCATCTTAGGGAGTGGGCGGAGGGGGGCGGGGTGTCCCCAAAAGACTTGCTCCAAGAGTCATTATGAAGATTCGGTGAAGGAATCCACCTACAGCATGGCACACAGCAGCTCTCATCCTCACTATTACGACAGTTCAGAGGACGAAGAGAGAGCAGAGCACAGTTGCCATTTGTAACACCGCATGTGCGCATGCTCATGAATAACAAGCTGGGCGCATGCGCACACTGAGAGCACTCCCAACGCTGTCCCCCTCCGCAGAGCCTCGCAAGTACGTCTTCACGCTTCCCATCAACGTCTGTGGTCGCTGCTTTCGTGAAAGCCAAGTGCTCAGCAGGAGGGACCAGACGGAACACAACCGCCACTCCCCAGGCCCCGATTTGCAGGCAGGACATAATCCGTCTCATTCTTTCCATCAACGTCCTAAGGACTGAACTTGCGATCTTCCCTAAGGAACGATGGCCAAACAGTACCTAGACCCATGTGCCCCCTTCAAGACCATGCCTCCCATTCTTGCCTATTTCCTTAGGCTGTATTTCTCTGCTTACAGGAAGTGGGAACTCACCCAGAAATATATAATTTACCTTTAGAGATGATTTGCCTTGAGGTCTGGATTTTCCACTATGATTTTTAAGTGAGAACCCGCTATGGCCAAGTCCTCCTTTTTAAAGGCATCTGCCCGAATTTGTGTCCCCAAAAGCTTGGCTCTTGGAAGAGCACGAGAAAAAATAGAGTGAAGATTTTGGAAGAGACAGGCCAGAGGTTGACAAGCCTGTCCATGGCTTTTGACAGGGAAAGGCGGTTTGAGGCTGCAGACCCTCCCGGTTCCTCCCCAGTCCCAACTGTAGAAGCTTTCCACTCATTTGCTTCATTCTCTGGCCTTCGAGTTTTGTTTTGTTTTGTTGTTGTTTGTTTGTTTGTTTTTTAATGTTTTATTTATTTATTTGACAGAGAGAGAGAGATCACAAGTAGGCAGAGAGGCAGGCGGAGAGAGAAAGAAGCAGGCTCCCTGCTGAGCAGAGAGCACTATGTGGGGCTCCATCCCAGGACCCTGAGATCATGACCTGAGCTGAAGGCAGAGGCTTAACCCGAGGAGCCCCCAGGTGCCCCTGGCCTTTGAATTTTGAGTATGAGTATTAAACACACACGGATACACACAAATGCTGAAATACCCATCCAACCCGTTTCTCTAATTTTACATGTAGTAAATAGGTGACTGGGGCAGGGGCGATTGGCATTGGTGACGGTTAAAATACCTGTGCTCCCAGCTCACCGCCAGTGGTCTGAACACTAATTGCTTTCTGCCCTTGGGAAAAGGGCCTTGAACATCCACCCTTCAAAATCTTCTCGGACCAGGATTCCTCCTCAACAGATTCTTAAATGTTTGCTGGTTGGAAAAACAAATCTCCACCAACCAAATCCTCTCTAGACAGAGGTTATATAACATGTGTTCTGTACCTTCACTTGGAGATGAGAAATCCTTCATTGGATGCAACTAGGAGGTCGGATACTATTCCCAAATGTGCTCATTTGACCTGCACAATACTATATGTATTTTTTTAAGCTGTAGATGGTCAACATCTTAAAATCAGATGTTTTTGTACTTTATAAATTCTGATTCTAACTTTTGCAGAGAATCTGGCAACAGTAGACTCTCATTTTCCTGTGGCAAAGACTAGCTGGAGCTAAGTCCTGTCCTCTTCCCACCATCACCCAATGTGACCCTGCTCTCTAATGATAAATCTGCTGTGTTTCTGTGTGCCATAATTTAAATTTGTTTTTGAAGTCCAGGATTCTTCAAGTGGGATTTTGTGAGGAACCCTAATTTGCAAAGCAAATAATGAGGGTTCCTGAAATGGACACACGAGTGGAAGAGGATGGGCCCACAGCCCCATATGCTTAGTGCTCTTCATATTCACATTTATGCTCCACCCTTAGGGGTTCATCAGAGTCTGAGGGTTTTGCAGGTGCAATCTGGAAACCTTGGCTATGAAGTCTTATCCAAGTGGCGGGTGAGGGTGGTGACAGATTGTTAGTGATGGTGGTGCCATTGATGGTGGTGGTGATGGCAGTTGTGATGGAGGCGATGGTGGTAACAATGATGGCAGTAGTGGCAGCTATGACAAATGGTGGTGGTGGTGGAGGTGGTGATGGTGATGATGGCTGGAGTGGGGGTAATAATGCTGATGATGGTGGTGGTGGTGGAGATGATGGTGGTAATGATGGTAGTGATGATGGTGGTGGAGATATTGGTGGTGATGGTGATGTGGTAGTGACAGATGATGGTGGTGATAGAGGTAACAGTGATGATGGTGATGATGGTGATGGTGGTGGTGGTGGTGATGATGGTGATGATGGTGATGGTGGTGATGATGGTAATAGTGGTAGTGATGGAGATGATGGTGGTGATAATGGTGATGGTGGTGGTGGTGATGATGATGGTGGTGGTGGAGATGACTGGTGGTGGTGGTGGTCATGGTGGTGATGGTAGCAATAGTTAAAGACAAGGTTGTACTGAAACAAAGGATTTATTGAAATGATATTAATTTCAGGCCCTATGGTAGGGAAAATAAGAAGGTAATTTCCTTTTTGAAAAGCATCATCTTCCAATTCTTTTGGATTTCTCAGTGGTATACATGTAGACAAAGGCACATAGTAAGTAAGTATTTAATAAATGTAACTTAGCTTGAGATTTTTATCTCTTAAAGGAATTAGCTAATCCAGAAAATTCTGTTTGGCTATCCTTAAGCCCAAAAAGACACATATTGGGAGAAAGGAATAATTTCTACAAAAAAAAAAAAAATGGATAAAGTCTTTCAATATGAAAAAGAGCAAGGGAGTAAAGTATGCAGAAACCCCTTAAAATTAGATATCAGCTCTATCCAGGAACAAAAAGGAAATAAGAAAGCCATTGTGTGTGGAGCCTTCACTGACTCTTAGCAACCTTGCACAGCATGGTGACTGGCCTTGCCACAAAGAACCGAGGCCCCCATACCAAGGTTCTGGAGCTGGGGTACTGCAACCCACAGGCCTGAGGCAGACTCCAACCAGTCTGGCTCTCGCCACAAGGTTTGAAATTAGCCAAAGGAGTCAAAGAATTCCATTTTATGGTCCTTTCTGAGACATATTACACGCAGAGGCCAATCTCAGGTGTGGCACTATTGCTGCCTTGCATGAATATGGCTGACAAGGGTTGTTTTTCCTCAGTGTTTAGAGACTTCGTAGCCCGGCTTGACTTCTGCCTTATGTTTTCAGTCTGACTGGATCATGGCTAAGACGCCCAACCTGTAGTAAGTCATGTCGCCTTGAGAACCTGGTACCACATGATAAAGAACCAAACTTGCAGGACCTGTGTGTGCAGAGCACGTGACCAGGCTGTGCAGGGTGAGTCACCCAGGCCTGTTTTCAATGGTGCCAAAATCCAAATATCTTGAATCTTCCCCTACAGCACCTCCAACCACCAAATCGTGTGTGTGTGCATTCTGGGCACACACAATTATATTAAAGCACAGAACTCCCGACCCTTGAGGGTAAAGCTCTCCTCCACTATTTGATTTTTGTGACTATTTTATACAGAAAAGAAAATATCCAATATTCGTTTTTCTGTTTACTTTAAGTTGATTTATCATGTAATAAAGGCAATACATACTCTGATATTTTGGAAAAATATTAAAAAATTTTTTTTTAAAAATGTCTAAATCATGGCTGGGCATACTGACCATCAGTAGACAAGCACAGTGAAAATTCTGGTGTTCCAGCTACTGTAGGGATGTGTGTGCAAACACGGGGGGAGGGAAATTTTTGCCTTTTAACAGAATCCATTTTGTATCTTTTTTTAAATGTAATTTTATTTTTATAAAGATTTTATTTATTCATTTGAGAGAGAGTGAGATCACGAGCAGAGGGGAGCAGCAGAGGGAGAGGAAGAAGCAGACTCCTTACTGAGCAGGGAGCCCGACATAGGGCCTGATCCCAGAACCTGGAGATCATGACCTGGGCTAAAGGCAGGTGCTCAACCATCTGAGCCACCCAGGCGCCCCTCTTTCTTTTAATTTAAAATTAAATCACAAGCATTTTCTCAAACCATCAAATATAAAATAGCATTCATTCCTGTATTCTTTTCACCACTTTTTATTAGACACCTACTGGGTGTCAGGCACAGGCTGGGGCCCTATAGGGACAAACAAGGGGAAAGCCCTAACCTTACACATCTGGGGTAAAATTGGATGGACTCTCACAGCAGTGGGGAGGTTAAGTCAGGAAACCAAGAACACAGAGAATTGAACTCTAAGGCGAGACTGCCCTTTCCCATAGTACTATGCATCCTAGGCCGAGGTGGCTTTTGGATGTTTCCCTTTAGCAACATTTCCTACAATACCAATAATTATTGGTGATATTTAACAGCAACATACATTCAGCCATTATATGACTATTAGTCCCTCACCATTTGCCACTCACTCAGGTACCATACAAGAGTGGCTGATACCAGCACACACAAGCCAGGCATCATTCTGGCCAGCCATGGCCTATAACAGGAGGTCCCCCTGGGTGCTCAGCCATCTTCACACCCTTCCCCCATGGTTCCTGCAGTGGGGCAATCACAGCACCTGTCAGGCGATCCTGTTCATTCTCATCCAGCACTCAGACCAGGGCTTGCCTCCAGTAGACGCCAGCTGTTGTTATGGGTGTGTCCTACCAGATCCTTGTCCCTGCCTTCAGTCCTTCCACCCTTGGGAGCTGCCCTGAATGTTCTTTTTACTAAGGGCTGCCTTTCCTGGGAGTCTGGGAAGGGTTCCACATAGCCTTAGCTTAAAGCTGCCCTCTGCAGGAAAGGCCCCGACATCACCCAAGAATATGAACAGCAGGAACATCCTAAGACAGATGACAGACACACTCAGGAGACTTCCAAGACTTCTTTAGAATTTGCATTCTAAAGAGATAGAGGAGAAGATGAAGTAGCTTAAGAAAGCCCCAAATAAAACTGGTTAGAATGCAAATCCTGGGTAAGATTATATGAGATTTTTACCTTTTTCTTGGTGCTTTGCTGATTTTCATAGTTTGAAAAGTGGGTAGATATGGCTTGTATCATCAGAACATGAAACCTAAAAAAAATTATAATAAAGACCTATCAATTCAAAGTGAGTAAAGTAATATTTTTGGCAGCAAGATTTCACCTATTTTTTCATTCCTGACAATTTGGTCTAAAATAGGAAGTGGAGCCCTCATTACCTACATAGAACCAGGTGCTTGCAAAATTGCATTGGTGTAGCAAATTAAGCCACACCAGTTCAAGTTCACAAAAACATTTTCCATCTACTGGGGGTGCCCAGTGACAGAGCTCCAGCCAAATGGGGGGAAATGGTTTTGGCTGTGTAATCACAGTGAGAACAACCACATTCTGTTATTTTTTTTAAATATATATATACGTCTTTTTCGATTCTAAATCAGCGAATGCTTATGTGAGAATGCCAGCCTGTCTGAACGTCAGCCCTTCAAGACTGAGGACAGGCCTTAGGAAAATTCATGGTGGTAGTTCTGAAATGGAGACAAACAGAAACTTGGCCTTGGGCCTCAGTGGGTGGCTTATCTGCTGCTCCCACAGTGCCCCTTTTACCCCCTAATCTAGTCCTTCACTTCCCTTCTCCTAAGCAGTCAGGACTCATTGGGCAATGCCCCAAAGTGTGTGTTTTCCTTTTACCTGATGATGCTGAGTCAGGGAGTGGACAGAGGAAGGACAGGAAACAGCAGCCTCGGCAGGGTGGAGGGACCAGGACACTGTTGCCTTGGAAATAGAGCCATCTCGTTTAAGTATCTGAGAAGCCAAACACGGTGTGATTAATTTGCACTAACGCAGGCTGATTTGTGAAATGCAAAATGCTCATGTGTTATTCCTACAAATAAGTAATTCACTGACTGGTTCTCACTGATGAGGCACATGGCAGGCATGTGCAGATAGGCAGGCATCCACCCCGTGGCACCCAGGGGAAACCCAGGGGCAGAGGGGCAATTCCAAGCCCCGTCTGCCAGGCTCTGAAGCAGTCGCCTTCTGAGTATCAAATGCAGCAGCGGAGTACGAACAGGAAGGCAAGAAGAAATACTGTAAACCTAATGGCAACTTAATTACAAAGTAAGGGAGGAGAAAACCACCTTTGGGCTGCCTGTTTTATTTTCTGCTATATCTCCAGGCCTCTCACAGTTCCTGGTACAAAACATCTGCTCAATAAATATTTGGTGAATAAATGACTCACTGAATAAAATAGTGAAATAATTGATGCCTTATAAATTATATTAAAGCACCATGCAGTTAAAAGGATAAGTGGCCACTGTTAGGACATCCAGCTAAATGGAAGGGATCAAAAACCACAGGCCCGCATCTTTATTTTAAAAATCACAGCGATGACGGGGCTTCTGGGTGGCTCAGTTGGTTAAGCATCTGCCTTTGGCTTCGATCATGGTCCCAGGGTCCTGGCATCGATTCCCACATCGGGGTCCCTGCTCAGTGGAGAGCCTGCTTCTCCCTCTGTCTGCCTGCTGCTCAGTCTACTTGTGCATATCTCTATCTCTCTGTCAAATAAATAAAATCTTGTAAAAAATAAAAATAAATCATAACAATGTGTTGGAATGAGCCGCCCGCCCACCCCAATCTGGGCGTCCAATAGTGACGCTGGATACTGACAAGAGGCTTCTTGGTGATAGCGCCCCCTGGGACGCATCCTGTATCCAGATGAGATAGGGTGGAAAGCCTTGCTCACACACCAGGGTCTTGCGCCTGGGACTGAATTTTTCAGGTGAGCAAGGGGAAAAACGGGAAGTATTCCTTTTTTAAAAAGAGAGAGAGAGGGAGATGTGGGTGGCTCAGTCAGTGAAGCATCTGCCTCAGGCTCCGGTCAGGATCCTAGCATCCTAGAATGGAGTCCCACATCAGGCTCCTTGCTCAGCGGGGAGCCAGCTTCTCCCTCTGCTTGCTGCTCCCCCTGCTTGTGCTCTCCCTCTCTCTCACAAATAAATAAATAAAATCTGTAAAATAAATAAATAAAATTTTTTAATTTAAAAATAAATTTTTTAAAAAAAGACACTGCAGCACATGCTCTGCCCTCAGAGAATGGAACTCGTCACATCAGGGGCAACGGTGATGTGGGCATGTTCTAAGTAACAGGGTGGGACACGGGAAGCTTCAGAGGAGAGCAGGACTGGGTAAGGCAGGGCCTTCTTCAGGCCCTTGAGCCTGCAGGATGTTCCCCTTTCCCCTCCAACCCCGGGTACCCTGAAGCATCCTATCTACCTCAGTTTAACTTTCTCCAGAAGAGGGCTGAGTTGTCCATATCCCTGCTACCCTCTGAGAAGAGGCCCGCTCCATGGGCGTCCCTCTGAGAACCACAGCAGGGCCGGGCTCGCTCCCATTAATCGGGCAGCTGCCCTGGGGGAGGCATAAGAGAGGAAGAGCAGCTCTGTGGCCAGTAAGCCCCACAGCCCAGAGGCTTCTCACCAGAGACTGTCGTGCTCACAGGCCGTTCAAATAAGCATTCAGCGGGCCGCCTTCCACGCGGCCCATCAGGGATCCGGAATCCTTCTGCCCGCAGCCGACCACTTGCATCAAGAAGGAACCCGTGCCTCGTCCACTCCCATCTCACTGGTGAGAACTGGTCAAGGGGCCCTGTCTGGATGCAGGGGGGACCAGGGACATGACCCCTGGCTGGGCAACTGCTGGCCACCACAACTCCACTTAGTGGAAAAGGAGCAAGAATCTCCCCAGGGAGGGAAGGAAGTGTTGGAGGATGAGGGCAGCCACGAGGCCAGGCTGGGGTCAGAAACAGAGCCAGGCTGCAGGGCCCAGCGTGGTGGGGCCAGCAGGCGCCTGTGGATCATACCTTCCCCAGAAAATCTTCGGTGGAATTTTGGGAGTGCATAATGTTTTTGTACAACTGGCTCCTTTTAGGGGAGCTGAAAGGCACTGAGTTCTGCATCTGGTCTTAGGTGGAGAGAAAGTACGACGGCCAACCTGCGCTACTCTTATATCACATATATGGGCAATCCTGACTTCAGGATAGCCTGGCATCATGCATGCAAACTTTAATACTATCATATAGTTTTGCAATCATGGTCCCAAAATTAGTATCCACGTTTTGCTCATGTGGAGTCTGAAATGGAAGTTGTAAGGAAGGTATACTGGGTTGAATAGCATCCCCCAATGAATTCTTGTCCACATGAAGGCTCAGAATACGTCCTTTTGGAAGGAGGGCTCTTGTAGGTGTAGTAATTCAGATGGGGTCATGCTGGGTTAGGCTGAGCCCCAAATCCAACAGGCCCAGTGTCCTTACAAGAAGACACACACGGAACACCATGTGAAGAGGGAGGCAGAGATCGGAGTGGTGCATCTGGGAGCCAAGGAATAGGGAGGACTATTGGCAACAGCCAGCGGCCGGAGGAGGAAATGAAGGATCCTTCCCTAAAGCCTTCAGAGAGAGGACGGCTCTGTGGCCTCCCCAACTGGGAGAGAATCAACTTCTGAGATTATAAGCCTCCCAGTTTGTGGGAAGTGGTTACAGCCACCCCAGGAACAGATACAGGAGGAGATGGTCAAAGGGGAAGGTTAATAAGATGAGTGTTAGAAAGTATAGTCATCCGTGGTTCCCCCATAGCCCATCCCCACCTCTCTCCTTAGTTCTGCACATTTTTGCAACAGACTAACTCTCTCCAGCTGGTTGTCCCTGACGCATCAAATACAGCAGGTCTGGAGCCGAAGGGATGCGTCCACCAGGCACCCTGTTCTGCTGGGCTTTCTTTATCTTCTCCCTCGTCCACGGGCCCTGGCTGCAAGCTCTGCCGTCAGGCCCACCCCTCCGTCCTTCTGTACTCAGGCATCCAATCCACCTCCCAGTCCCTCACTCCTGCCTCCCAGGCTCCCTGCTCTGAAACGGGCACCCTGCTCTCCTTTCTCCCTGCAGTGCTCCTGTGCCTCCCTGCAGATGGAACTTGGTATAACTCAGGTCGGGACCTATCACTCCCAGCTGAGGCAGGCCTCTCTGCTCACTCCTTCCCCAACTTCCCCACTCCCACCTTCTGCCAAAAAGACGAGTCTAGATAGATCCCTCCAGTACAATCAAGTTCTTGACAAGGATGTCTGAAACTATCCCTTATGACCCCCCTAAATTTCGGTTATTAACCTCCTCTGATAGGCAGAAGAACCAGGACTGAGGGAAGATGAACTTGCAGGTGGCAAAGAGGGGGCTGAAGGATTCCCCCAAAGTGAGCTAGTTCTTCAACTCGGACTTAGAGATGAAACACGGACTCTCCCCCAAATCAGCCATCAGGTCCCCCATTAAAACACCATTATGCCTCCATCAGAAAGGATGAATACCCAACTTTTGTACCAACATGGACAGGACTGGAAGAGATTATGCTGAGTGAAATAAGTCAAGCAGAGAGAGTCAATTATCATATGGTTTCACTTATTTGTGGAGCATAACAAATAGCATGGAGGACATGGGGAGATGGAGAGGAGAAGGGAGTTGAGGGAAATTGGAAGGGGAGGTGAACCATGAGAGACTATGGACACTG